>NC_135344.1:40523200-40826796 GCF_023851605.1 Tamandua tetradactyla
ATAGCTAATATCCAGTGATTAGAATAAAATAACAAATGCATAATTTTTATCTGTTTGTTGAAATATATCCTAACCTGTGAATTATGCAAATATACGTGAATATTGAATTTCAGTGTAATATTCAAGTATCATCAGACTTGAATAAAATATTCTTTCTCATCTGTATCTACTGCAGAGAAGCTGACATTACCCAACATATAAACAGGCACTTGAAGAAAAAACAGGGACAGTAAGGCTGATTAGGACAGTCACCATATTTCTCTTTGAGAAAATAAATATATAATGTACAATTGATTAGGTCAAGATATATTTTTTATCCCATTAATTTGACACTCAGAAACAGAAACAAGTAGCTTTTGAACATACAAAGATTTGAGTTGGCCAGTTCTCCATTTTAACACTAAAAGTACATAGAAATTTTATAAGCCCACTTTATCACACTAAAATACTTCTTGTCAACTAATACATCATGGAAATATTAGTTTATTGGCTAAGACTATCTTTCTCATAGTTTGAAAATTTAAAGAAATATATTTCAAATAATTTTTTTAGTTATAACTGATTTATATATAATAAAAAATGCTTACCAAACCAATATAAACAAATATCACATTTCTCCTTTAAGTGAGTTATTTGTCATTCTTCATACTAACTGAAAATGTAACTCTATTCTATCAGCTGAAAAGAGACCAAGATACGAAATTTTATCAAAAAGCCCACTAAGAGTTAACACATATCTCTATTTTAAACCAAAGGTTTATTTTATACATTTCCCAATCTGTTTTTACCTTTAAACATTACTCTTATAGTCTTGTAAAATCATTAAACTTATTTGTCTATGAACTGTTTTTATACTATTTAAATATATATGGACAAATGACTTACTTTCTAGCTCTTTTAATACCACCAAAATACAGGATAAAAATTACAACTGCAATATTTATAATAAGCATTTCAATATCCAGATTCTAGTAATAGAACCAGATAAGGAGAATAAGACTGAATAATTTGAAGGAAAATTCCAATGAAAATGTAAATGGAAGAAAAAGATAAGTTTCAGAATCAAAGGCTTCTGTTATGCCATATTATTGATAGAAAAACTCAATAAATAATTAGGAAAGGGCCATTTGAGAGATACAAAATGATGTCTGTGAATAAAAAAGAAATGAATATTTGTGAGTTCAAAAGGTTTTGTTAAATATTTTCATCTCAGTTCCTTTCTTTGGAAAATGTGAGACCAGGAAATTTTGATGTATGTAATTTAGTTTACCCAAAGTAGGATATGTGCTTGAATAAAGAATAGGCTGAAATGAAGACTTTATTGAAATTTACTGATGAAAATAGGAATGGCAGTTAACATTTGTTGAATATTAACTGCATATTCATTATCTATATTTTATTACAAATATATCTGTGACTGAAGGGACAGATGGCACTATTATCTCCATTTTACAGATGAGGAAACTAAGACTTAGCAAGATTTAATATTTTGCCCAAGTTTAGTACACTGGTAGGTGGTAGACTCATGATTTCCTTAGTGCTAGCTAACTTCAAAGTCTATAGCTTCAGCAACTATGCTATAAAGCCTCATATAACAAACAGAAATCGTGAAATATTTTAGAGTATTGATTTTTTGGTTTTAAATAGAGAATAAAGCTTCAAATTGTCTGGCAACAACATAGTTTAGGGAGTTAATGACAAAATGTATCTGTACTAGGATCACCCAGCAAGAGGAAAAGAATGAGGAAAGAAATGTCTATATAAACAGCAATATCTGCATAATCAGTCAAGCCGTCAGTAAAATGAAAGATGCCTCCCCAAAAGGCCCAAAAGACCTCCCCATGGATTTGAAGGATTGCTATATGAAAAACGTATTCTAAGTGTCAAGAAGAGTTTACAAAATATCTAACGGTTCCTTCCTTTAATCTCTTTTAGCCCTTACTCTAGGTAGCAGGGTTTCCCATCTCTTCTCATTGTGCTGTACAAGGTTGCCACTGATCTTCCACATCAGTGCTCACCGCCATGAATGTTCTCCTTAAGACATGATGCCCCAAACAGCATGCATGACTTATTATCTAAGCAGTGCAAGAGCAATGCCATTGCTGACCTACTTATTTTTAGTATTTTTCTATGTATTAAATATAAAATTCAATTTACTTTTCCTGACTACACTGTACCACTGTTTGATCTTACTGAGCATGCAATTAAATATCCCCCTCCTTATATATGACATGGTTTTTAAACGGGATACCAAGCGTCTTCACGTTTTTTTCTTTATATTTTGAACCCAAGGACTTAACATTTATCTTTGGTTATAATCTTAATTAAAATACATGTTTTCGGTTTTGACCCCACTATCAAACCTTTTGATTCCTGACTTTTATGTCCTATATAATCTGCATATGGACTTCCTAATTTTTAGTTTGTTGCCTTATTGATATTCCTGTTTTATAACTCTTTTTAGGAGTTAATTAAAGATTATTTAAAAATGAGAAATAAATAATGATAAGACTGTGTATAGGACTAAAGACAAAAATCCTGTGGCTCATGGTATTTAATCTCCAAAATCATATTGAGCAGAGGCCCAATGTCATACTCAGTGAGTACATTGTTCAACAAACTACCATTACATCCAATAGCACCGGCACCCAGTCTACATTTTTACCTATTATTCAACAGGCTGTCATTTTAAACACTTTCAAGTATCTGTTTAAATCTAACTTCTTCCCTCAGCTACTCAGGAGACAGATCTAAGAAAGAGATATGGAATGGCAATGATCTGCATTTAGTGCTAGTGAAACCCATGGGAGAAGATAACATTGCCCAAGGAAAGAATATATAATTAATAGGATGGATTAGAGGACAAGATTGTGGAATTTATCAAAAATTATAAATTAAAGGGGAAAAGTCCAGTATAGGAGACCAAGAGGAAAATGTGAGAGAGGTTGGAGAAGGAAGAGTGCAATATCCTGGAAACAAAGGGCAGAGTAAGAGATTGGTTCATCTCTGAAGTTCATTTCCACATGCAATTTAATAACGTTAAAGTCCGCATACAAAATGGTTTAAATATAAAACCCCAAAGTTACAGGAAATCTAGATCTAGAGCAGGGCAAGCTAAAGATTAAAACAAAGACCTCAGAAAAATGGGTAGAGTTATTAATGAAGACTGGTTTCAAGAATACTATACATACTTAAGGGGAATGCACTACTTGTAAATATAGGACCAAATATGTGTATCTCCAAAGAACCAGACTAATGAGAATGGATGGAATATACTGTTCCATTAATGGAACAGCCCTCTCTCGTAATAGAGCAGTTGATTTGATTTTGAAAAATAAATGTCATTTATTCATTCATTCTTTTGAGTAACCAATGTTTATTGAGCTAGATCATATGTCACATACTAAGTGCCAGGGATACAAACTATGTTACCTCCCTGAGATGGGCATATTCTCTAACCTATATTCTAGGGTGGGGATGGGAGAAGAACCCAAAACTCATTTAAAATAATTATTTAAATTCCACTTATGACAAGCTGAATGAGAGAGAAATACAAGGTCTATAACAGCATTTGTGGAAGAATTAAGCTAGTCTGAAAAACTCAGGCAAATCTTTTCTGTGTGGACATGATATACTAGTTGAGAAGATCAGAAGAAGATTGAAAACTCAGGGGAAAATCATGAGCAGGGAGCTTAAGTACAAAAGCCACTGGTTACAAATATGAAACTAAAAGAAAACCAGTATGGATAAAGACTTGTGATCATGAGAAAGTGAATTCCTAAAGGAAATTAGAAGGTTATGCAAGAGCTAGATTATCTAGGGTTCTGTGAGATTTTCTTCTTCATTTCAAGATGAAAAAGTGATCACTGGAGAAAGGAAAGTGACATGGATTAATTTGGTCTGAGGACATCTCTCTGGCAGCTGAGAGGACAATAGATTAGTGGGACTGAGAGAATGAGGCAGTAATAATTAGGAGGATATCACAATAGTCTAATTGGGAAACAATGGTAGCTTCAACTAGGGTGTTGACAGTGAAGATGAATAAGTGAATTCAGTTTTTTGTAGAATTATTTATTTTTGTGTTCAAATGGATATGAAAGATGATTATTAATGAGAAATGCAATAGTGAGAAATTCTGTTTTGGATACAGGTTTGACTAGATTATTTCCTTCGTATGTGTGTATATGCTGTGTGTGGGGGTCACATTTCATTCTTTTTCCATGTGAGTATCCTATTATTGTAGCACCATTTGTTGAAAAAAAATTTTGGGGGTGTGGGGTGTGGCAGAGAGTGTATAGGCTGGGAATCGAACTTGAGTTTCCCACATGCAGGCAAGAATTCTACCACTGAACTACCCTTGCACCCCTGACGAAATTATTTCTAAGAGTCCTTCCAAGAAATTCTATATTCCTATTGTTCTGTAATGATCTTATAACCAATTTATATTGCAATTCCATGTCAGGAGACTTGCCTTTGAATCCATTGTCATGGCTCCACTGGGGCAGGGGCGAGGAGGATTTGAGGGCAAAGATTTATTTGGTTCACTGTATTATTTGGTTTCTGTGACCTCTGAAGGCCTGACAGAGGTGCCCTACTGATTTATTTTTCAGAATACTTAATTTCCTCTTGATAACTGCTGAAGTTAATATGTTTACAGTGTTACAGTAGTGGAAGATAAGTAATTACAAACAAACACTAAAACTAAAATAAACAGTTTATGCAATGAGACTGACTGTTTTTCCTTGGGTTGATCCTGATTAGAGACCTGTGAAAATCCTCTGGAATGATTCTCCAGCATGCTGAGAACTGAGGGAGGCTCCTTGTGGGCCCCATCAGCATCAGAGTTATCACCAGGCTCCATCTTACAGAGGGACAGGAGATTTTCAATTAAGGATTTGTGAATAAAGACGAAAATTGTTTCTGAAGCAATTGCCTGGCAACCCAACTTTTGGCTTGCAGCCTGGGCCATTTATTGATGGTAGAGAGGGGCTGGGGAGAAAGTATGTGAGAGTAGAACAGAAGGTTCAATTTTGAGGTCCTTTGGCAAGTTTGCTTTCCTGTAATCCAGTCAGAAGGGAGAGTTTGATTGAAGATTTATACTCATCTTTCCAATTTAATATCTATTGGTTATATGCTATACCCTATTTTCATAATACTTTATGTTATCTCAATAGATTTTAGAGAAGGAAAGCCAATAAGCTCTTTGCAGAGCCAATCAACTCTTTGCTCAAAGAGGCAATAAGCTCTTTTCAATTGAATTAAACTAGCTGTCACCAAAGATACATAATGCCAATGTTTTAAAAAAATTAAAGTGGGACTATTGTTTGTCAGAAGGGTTTCAGTTTTAACTTTGTATGACTGTGGGGTATTAAGTTCACAAATTCCAGACTGTCCCATCCCCCCATCTTCCCCTTTGACTCCCCAAATTAATAGAGGTAAATTCTAAGATAATTTCTAAATTGTTCTTTAGACAATTCAGAAAGGTTCTTAGCATGCATGGAGTATTCAGTAATGAGTGTTAAGTGACTAAAGACAACACAGCAATCTCAAAGTATATAGGCTGACAGAACAAGTGATAAAATGGCATAAGCCCTGATAATAGCTTTAAATGCTTGACTCACCCCGAAGATCAAATTTAAACACAACTAGATCTTCATCAGTTATCTCCAACTAGTTTTCTACTTCCTAGCCAACTAATTTCCTTATTCTACTTTCTACTCTCTACTTTCTAATGTACCACCTAAGTAAAATGAAAACTTAATGTCAATTAGAATATTTCCTCACTTCCACATTCCCCCTATTTGAGCTTCTCCTCTCTACTCACTTATGGCACTTCCTTCTACCTTGTGTATGGGATACTGCTGGATATATGAATTGCTCAATAAATCTGCGATATCCTAATTGCCTGAAAAGTTTTTAACATAAGCTAAAGTCCTAATGGGCTAATGGCTCAAAGATCAGAATATGAAAACTTTATCTTCCATGGTATCATGTAAGAGCCTGCAGATTTTCTGAAACTTAATTTGTGATCTAGACTAATAGAATTTGAAGACCTGGAAGTATAGGATGATGTAAACACTATATTTCGTGAATTAGCCTCCAGAGAATCAGTTTTTTAAGTTGCATAAGTTCAAAACCCTTACCTCTCATGGGGGCAGAATTTTAATCCAGGTCTCTCAGTTCCTACTGTGTCATATTTCCCATTATTTGGCCAACTCTTTGTAGAAGGTCATGCCTTGCCATTTTAGTGTTTTCTAAAACTTTTGAAGTTGTCTTTTTAATAATTAAATTCCATAGATCTTCCCACTAGGTGCCTATTTGCCGCTGCCCATGCTCATTTCCCATGTAAGTTCAGTTAATAGCAAGGGAATGTTTGTGGATTTAGCTAAAGAGGTAAATATATTTTTAGATGCTCTGGGCCAGTGCTGCTCCAAGGCCAAGCAGTGACCCAGGCTAGAGCCATGGGGCCACCCTAGACGTCTTGCCCCTGCCTGTGTTGAGATAGTTGTGAGGGCTCTTCCTAGGATTTGTAAATAACTACAGGTAAAGTGTCCAAGTTTGCATATTAACTACTTTTAAATGGTAAGAGACAGAGCTGTTAAGTTATCTCCATAACAGTCTCAACCTCACTCAGCTGCATTATTTTATTTCCTCTTTTTTGTGAGAAGGGGTTGTTTTCTGATGGGACAGAAAGGAATGATGTTTTGGCTAAAGAAACTAGAATTTCACTTGGAATTTTTTTCCTCATGTGTGTTGAAGAGAAGAAAAGATTGGCACTGCTGAAATAGGTACATCTTGTTCTCTCCCTCAGCACTTCCCTCCATAAACATGAACTTTGTGATTCCCTAAATGACCTTCCTTAGGATCTCTTCCTTCATGGATCATATGCCTTGTTTCCTTTCATTTACATTTCTTCCTTAGTGCTACAAAGTGAGCTAAGGAGTAAGGAAGGAGGTTAATATTTACTAAAGACCTGCTTGTATAGACACTCTCCATAAACACATGTTTATCTTATTTAAATCTCTCAATAACCTTATGAGGTTTTAACCACTCTACATTGCAAATAGGTATATTGGGGTTTAGAGAAACATAAGATGTACCAGCAAGTAAGTGCTGAAAAAATGGAATTTAAATTTATTTTTATTCATTTTTACCAAAAATCTGTTATTTCACTACCCTGCAGCTCTAATCTAATTCCTGTATTTGCTTAAGGAGGCAGGAACCAAAGTTGGATGTTCTACAAGCTTGGTATCAAATGACCTTTGTAATTGGTTCCATTCTGAGCGTGTATTGCAGTTCTGGTAACTAAGTTCTCTGCAAAATCCAGCATATGAATATGAGGGAAACATGAAGAGGATTCTGAAGGTCCCAAAGGACAATAAGCCTATTAACTAGATAACAAAACAGGAATTCCAAGGAACCATGAGTTCAATTTGTAGGAGGTTGAAGGGCAGTGGTATATTAAAGGGAAAAATATCAGAATGCTACAGTAATAACATTCCTAGTTTTTAGAAAACCACATAAAAAAATCCTAATGTGTAAACACAGTCTTTTCTGGAAAAGGAGGATAGAGCATCCACATCAAAGAGGCATCTGGTAGAAACAACCCTATGAGAAAAATCCATGTAAACTGCATATACAGCACCCAGCTCACTAGGATCTGAAGCAAACTTCAATACTCTTGCCCATTCCTCTCCTTCATCTCAATGAAGAGGAAACATTAAAATGTTCTTGTCAATTTTTGCACTGCCTTTGGCATATTAAAAACTTTCTGTAGATAACAAATGCATAGGTAAACCATGTATGCCTCTCACCAGTGTCAGGTTACTTGACAATTATTTTCAACGTTTTTAATGCATCATTTCTCATAATGTTGAAAGAAAAAGTTTTCCCTTCCCATTAGCAAGGCAGACCTCAAAGATTTTTTATTCTCTTTTGATAAATGATATGATATTATGAATCAGCTTTTACTGTACAATATGAACTATTTCCTATAATAAAAATGTGCCTTGCAACA
The DNA here is from genome assembly GCF_023851605.1 of Tamandua tetradactyla. Classification (NCBI taxonomy): domain Eukaryota; kingdom Metazoa; phylum Chordata; class Mammalia; order Pilosa; family Myrmecophagidae; genus Tamandua; species Tamandua tetradactyla. The sequence goes on from NC_135344.1 coordinate 40,531,218, forward strand.
ATTCCATTGCATTTATTAGATTTAAGGTTTTTCATTTTTGCTCTTTGTACCCAGAGTTCCATCTGAACACTTTTTTTTAGCAGAAGCAGAAACAAGAAGTGTAAACTGTATCTCTAAGATATCATTACCTATTTTAACCTTAAAACAAACAAACAACAAAGCAAGCCCATCTTAGCTTAGGTTTCTACCCCACAGAATCAAGAGAAGAGTTAAGAGAAATTTTTGGAAGCATATTGTAGAAGCAAGCATTATAATCAATGGAAAGTTAAACTAGTTAGTTTAGTCCATTATTTTCATACAGTAGATTATCCAGTGATCTATACTATTTGATGTGATTTCATATAAATGAATCATTTTATTTCCTTCATACCCTTTGGACCTTCAAATACATATTACTACTTTAAATATGAGATTCCAGAGATTAAAAAAATCAATGACCTGCCTAATGTTACCAAGTCAGTGTTGGAACTAGGACTAGTGCATTGCACTCCTTTACCTGAAGCATTTCTCTACCAAGTTCTTATCAATATGTCTGAATAGTTACACCATGACAGACATTACAAAAGGAGGAGAAGTAGAAGCATATGGCCTCACCTTCACAACAAGAGTTAACTGTTGTGTCAGAAGTGAATTAAAATGTTTGCTTATGAAATTATTGTGACCGTTCTTGTTCATTAGTTAAGTGTCAATCTGGGGAACACAGAAATTTTAGTTATATGACAATATCAGAAAAATTGCTATTCTATTGGGAGGGTACTAATTACAAGTATAAAAGGACTTGGATATGAAGGAGGGACCTCCCAAAATGTTTCAGGCTATCCCAGAAAAAAATATGAAAAGAGAAGAAAAAGTCATGAAACCTTGTGGTTAATCTCCATACCCATTTCCCTCCGTCAGGTCTTAGCTGAGTATGGAAGTGAAAATGAATCATGGTTTATCAGCAGCATTTGACACAGTTGATCAGTATCTTCTTGAAATACTTTCTTCTTTCACTTTTCAGGACACACAGTTTACTTGACTTTTTTTTTTTTTTTTTTTAACTTCAAATGGTCCCCCTGCTCCTTCTTAGTCTACTTTTGCTTCCTTCATACCTTATCAACCTCTAAATTTACAGAGCATTAGGGTTCAATCCTCAGAATTCTCTTTTCTTTCTCTTCTCTTCCCTTCCCTTTTCTCTCTCTCTCTTCCTTCTCCCTCCCTACCTCAACTGTACTCAATTACAAGAAAATCTCATTCAGTTTCATAACTTTATTTGCCATCAATATACTGATGTCTCCCATGTTCCTATCTCCACCTGAGACCTTTCCCTTCAACAAAGCTAAGTGCAGATAGAAGAGACGACTGTGGATTTTGAGACGTCAATATGGGCTTCATGGAGTAGGTTGTATTTGAACTGAATTTGAATGATGGAGTAGGTTTTCAGATGGAGAAAAGTGATATACACAGTTCATGAAAAATGGTTAGAAATGCCTATTTCCTGTTCAGAGACCAAGAGATTAAATAGGTTTGAATGGAGAAATAAAGTTGAGCAGAATAGAGAAAAGAGCTTTGAAAGTAAAATTAGGATCCTCTTCTTGATAAACTTAAATTCGAGGAGAAATCTTATTTTGCATTTAGCTGCACCCTCCTATAACCTATGCATTTTAAAGAGCCACTTATAATATTTTTAGTTGTTATGATACTAGAATAAATTCAAACGATACAAAGGAGGAGCTGGAACTAATAAAAATATTATAACTGAAGTACACTTTCCCCATGAAGGCTCCGGGTTAACAGTGAGGATACTTGTGGGGAGAAAACATTTCCTAAGTTTCAAAATTTCTTCTAGTACATAAATAAGAACACTCATAAGTCAGCTATTACTTTGGAGAGAAAATATTGTTAATAAAACCTCACTTTTGCTACAATTTTGCAAAGGAGTGCAAGAAAGGCTAGAATTGGCCATTCAATAAAAGCTGACATTAATACAATTTGCCAATGACATATCACTAATAAGAAATTGATTTTGGATGTGTGTGTGTCTAATTTACACATTAATTTATTGTTAAGCATAAAGGTCAATCAGTGGAGTAGGGCAGTATAAGGAACTGGCCTTAGATTAGAAATGGGGTTTAGCTTCATTATTGACCCAGTACATAAGTTTAGGCATATCACATACTCTGTATGTTCCTAATTGTTCTCATTTGTAAAATGAAAATGATACTTTCCCTACTTCATTGAATCATTCTGTGGATTGAATAGATAATGAGTATGAAAGAGCTTTGATGTATAAATCATAAGGCAAATGGAAGGTGATATTTTGATTACACCTATTATTATAAATAATATTGTATACTAGTAGATTAGGATAGATGGAAAAAATAGAATTAAGAGGTGAGCCTAGTTATGCCAACATGTTGTGAACTGCAAGATGTGAATTAAATTGATTAAATCATGATTCATTCTTTCCTTTTTGACGAGACTTTTAAACCGCTAATGGTTGTATGACTACCTTGTACTAAGTCAGCTGCAAATCAAAAAACAACCAAATGAAATTGGTTTAAGGAGGTGATAAAAAAGGTGGAGGAGATGAATTCAGTAAATTAGTAAGTCTAAAGTCCAGACATCTACATGGCTAGTGGTATAGTTTGAACCACGCTAAATGTATATCAAGTAGGCCTGTTCTCTCTTTGTTGATTTTTACTTTCTATGTGATGGTTCCATCTCTGAATAGATTTCCCCATCATGGTGGCAAAGTGACTATATCCTGATGATGACCAGTTCATGTCCAATGAAAAAGAGTCCAGCAAAATCTTCACTGTATTTTATTTACTCTGTTTCAATCATATTTCATTCCCTGAACAAATGCCGGTGGCCGGAAGTAGGCAGTGCTTTGATTGGTCAGGTCAGTGCCAAGTAAACTCCTCTGGGGTCAGAATTGGGTTCAATATCACCAGAATGACATAATTAAGAACAGAAGTAGGAAAATTTGGTTCAATTAAGAAAATAAGCAGGAATGGATACTGAGAAAGCAAAAAATAGCAAAGGTCTGCTATAACGATATATTAAAACAATAAGAATTGAAATTGTCAATAAAATGTTTTTGTAATTTTTAAGTCTAGTCTAGCATTTTAGAATCAAGATTTAATAATCATAGGAAAACAGACTTGTTCACCAAAATACAGCCGAATGTGCAAGGAAAATGGCAATATAGGAAATCAGGCCAGCAAGACATAACAGATAACTATAAACTGCAGCAGAAATTAAATATCTGGTTATTGGCAAACATCTTACTGAAAAAACATAATATGGCTTCATTCACATAGAAGAAAAACAGTACTAAGATAATCTCCAAAGAAGGGTTGGCTACCCAGGGGAACTAACAGTAGCTTGAAATACAAAGCCACTCTCCATGTTATAACTTGGTAAAACAAGAAGGTGGAGGTGCTCACCTAATTTGGTCATGGAAGAAGGTAGTACTGAGGGATTTACCCGGGGGTGGTATAGAGAGCTGATGGACACATTGTGTGAAAAATTGTATGCAGTTAAGAAGAAAAGGTGTGGGGCAGTTATTTTATATGAATATGTTAATTCAAACATGCAGATTTGATTATTTGGAGGATCCTGCAGTCCTACTTCTCCCTCTGACACTCTCAAGCCAACTTAATTAATAAAGAATGTAAGTTTATTGCCATATTGGATCACCTGTTCTACTAATAGCAATGACTTTGTAAGAAGGGAGCCCTTATGCTGGAGAAAGGATGAAGGCGCCCTCTCCTGGGCCCCAAGTGAACTGGCCTATGTGGGTCATCCAGTCAACCAATCAGAGCACTGCCACAGGCATTTGTTCAAGGATGGAAATATGACTGAAGCAGAGTAAATAAAATACAATGGGTATTTTGCTGGACTCTTTTTCACTGGATATGAATTGGACATTATCAGGATATTTCACTTTGCCACCATGGCAGGATTGGAACCATCACATAGAAAGTGAAAATCAAGAGAGTACAGATCTCCTTGATAAACATTTAGCCTGGGCTCAGTGTACTTTCAACTCAATGATACTTTCCAACCTCTATTACGTGACATGACTAGGCCAGCCTGGAGCAGCAAGGAAAATAGAGTTAACAAGGTCTTAGGTTATCTGACCATCAATTTCCTCATCTACAAAATGAGAATACATTACTTATCTATTCCACCATATGCATGTCATCAAAATAAAATGAATTAAGGAGCTTCAAAATTTAGTAATGAGATGCAGGTACATGGGTGGTTCAGTGGAGACTCAGCTTCGATTCCTGGACCATACACCAAAAAAAAAAAATTAATAATAAGAAAATTAAGGTCGCTCTTCTAATCTAATGTGTTGCTCTGCATTTGAGGTGCCTGCATTCTTAACATAGGCAGGAGATGCTGTACCTGGAGAGGAAGATGCACGCGCTTATTGATGCATCTGTTCAACCAAGTATTACTTAAATAGGAGAAAGAAGAGGGTAGAGACATAGCAGGATGTTTAAACTGAAAGCATTCAAATTGCAGTGAAATTTTAAGTGTGTGGGGGTAGCAATGATATATAAAACTTTGGATTTGTAAATTACGCTAGTTAACAATGGGTTTGCTTTATGTGAAAGAAATGATGTACAAAGATGGTCTTTTAAGAAGATAAACAGAATTACCTTTTAATAGAAAATGTAAAATGTTTCAACATTATGGCTCATAAGGTCACTAAGTCTTTGGAACCATATCTGTCCTCTTCTTTCCTCAGGCTCCATATGATGACAACTCTCTCTTCTTGATTATTAAAGGAAATGGAAAAAATATTATTTCATTAAAAAATAAATTAAAGCAACATGTTCAACAGTGAAGCTCTTAAACTAAGAAATATGTAAGACAAGATAGTGACAAACTTCCTATTAAGAGGTGGAAAACTGATAACAGTTTTCCTGATTATAATTTTTTTTTTCTTTTTCAAACTATGTTCCCCCAAGCAAGAAAATGGAGGGAATGAAGTATCTTATCTGGTGACTATAGTGAAAAGGACTCAAGTTGTGTCATTTATGCCAAACTTCCCATGCAGCCACCAGAATTATCTGATGAATTGGTCTAATTTCCTTCTTCTCATCTCAGAAATCACTGTCATTGTTGTGTTAGACAATATTAAAAAACATATAAAAAACAGTGAGAAATCTATATAGCTGTCTCATTACTGGGCTTGTTTAGGTGGTGACAAAATAAGTGGTTTTCTCAAGATGTTGAGATAATTGAGAATAGATGTTTAGTTGTTTGTGTTTCTTCTTCAACACTGATGAACAATAAACACTCGTGTCACTCAAATAAGCAGTTCTTATTAGCTCCACTCCTAAAAGACTTTTATTTACTTTTGACATAAGCATCTGAAATGTGTTTACTGTCTACTTAGATAGAAGCTTGCTATTCTGTATACTCTTCCTCTTTCCTTTCCTTTTCTCCCTGTGCTGCTTCCCTTCTGAAATCGGCCTGGTCTCGTGCTGATATAGATTCTGACTCCTGTCACAGGGCCATGCTTTATAACTAATCTTTTCAAAAGAGGAAAGGGAGAAAAACAACAGCAGGTTTAAAAATGCACATATAATAAATACTCCCACCTATTACCAGAAAGGATGTGGAGTGTTTTGAGGCAGTAATTTGATAGCTGACAGCCAAACTGATTCCACAAAACAGAGCATTGCAGTCAAGATAATAATAGTCATTAGTTACTTCTCTATTTCTAAATCTGTGCTTGATCCCAGCTTGATTGGGATGACTAAGAGATGCAGAATAAAAGGCAAACACTAGGGAAAATCCAGCCAGAAGACCCTTTTGTAGATAGTATTCCTGGTCTAAGAGGAGAAATGAAATAATGATTTTCTGAGAGTAGAAAAGGACACACGACTACAATTGCTGCCACTTCTGTTGACTCTGAAAATGAATGTTTTAGCCCAAATAGCAATATTGGTGGCCCAGTATAAATATAAACTTAGACCAGTGGTTCTCAGTGGGTCTATATATTCCTAGGGGACCCCAAGACCCAATCAGAGAATCCAGAGGTTAAAATTATTTTCATTTAAATGTAAGATATTTTCTTTTTTCACTGTGTTGACATTTGTATAATGTCACAGAAAAATGATGAGTACAAGCTGGTTCTTAAAATGAATCAGGGTGATGGCACCAAATACTACTGGTTATCATTGTATTCTTAACCACCACACATTTTTCAGTAAAAATATGCTGGTTTCTCTTAATGTTGTTCTTGACGAATCAGTAGAAGTTATTGATTTTATTAAACTCTACCATTGAATACATATCTCTCGTATCCTCTGTGAGGAAATGGTAAGTATGCATGAAGCACCCCTGCCCAAACCAAAGTTAGATGGTTATCTTCAGGAAAGGCACTTGTACAATTGAATGGGATGATAACAGCCACTTTGTTCATGGAATACCATTTTTTGTTTAGAAAATTTGACTGAAGGACAAAGTATCGTTCTTCAGGCTTAAATATTAGGCAAATATCTTTTTTCAAAAATGAATGAAGTAACTTTAACTTGAGACTAAAAGCAAAAAAATGTTTATTTGGTACAAAATTTATATTTTGACTAGTGCATTTCCTAATGTAACTTATCTGGCAGTTTAATTGAACACCATAAGTATATGAAACCTTGAGTAGGGCATGAGATTTTGTACATTTGTCCAGAGTGATGCCCTGATAAATCCCAGAGTGATTTGAACAGTGAATAAAAAAGTATTTGCAAAGCCCCCTGGGGGAATGGTGAAAAAGGGGGGAAATTCAACTTCCCCGTGTGAAGAATTTCTGATATTCTCACGAGCAGTGGGGACAACCAAAGCAATAGGTTGAGCCCTCAGTCTTGGTGTTTGTTCATATGAAACTTATCCCTGCAAAGGATAGTCTAAGTCTACTTAAAATTAGACCTAAGAAATTAGGTCTAATTAGACCCCAAAGAACCTCTTTTGTTGCTCAGATGTAGCCTCTCTCTCAACCAACATGACAAGCACACTCACTGCTCTTCCCCATCTCTATGTGGGACATGACTCCCAGGGGTGTGGACCTTCCTGGCAGTGTGGGACAGAAATCCTACAATGAGCTGGGACTCAGCATCAAGAGATTGAAAACCTTCTCAACCAAAAGGGGGAGAGAGAAATGAGACAAAATAAAGTGTCAATGGCTGAGAGATTTCAAAGAGAGTTGAGAGATTATCCTGGAGGTTATTTTTACACGTTGTATAGATATCTCCTTTTTAGTTCAAGGTGTATTAGGCTAGAGGGAAGTGCCTGAAACTGGAGAGCTGTGTTCCGGTAGCCATGTTTCTTGAAGATGATTATAATGATAAAGCTTTCACAATGTGACTGTGCAATTGTGAAAACCGTGTGTCTGATGCTCCTTTTATCTATGGTATGGACAGAGAAGTAAAACATATGGATTAAAAATAAATAAATAATAGAGGGAACAATGTTAAAATAAATTTAGTAGATTGAAATGCTAGTGATCAATGAAAGAAAGTGGTAAGGGGTAGTATAGAAAAAAATAGGGGAAACAAAGGTTGAAATATATTGGGTAGATGGAAATACTAGCAGTCAGTGAGAGGGAGGGGTAAGGGGGATGGTATATATGAGATTTTTTCTTTTCCCTTTTTATTTATTTTTCTGAATTGATGCAAATGTTCTAAGAACTGATCATGGTGATGAATATACAACTATGTGATGATATTGTGAGTTATTGATTATATACCAAGAATGGAATGATCATATGGTAAGAATGTTTGTGTTTGCATATTATGTTTATAAAAATTAAAAAAACAAAAAAAGTGGATAAAGTGAGCCTATTATTTTAAAATAAATGACCGACAGTATTTGTAGCCAGATGTAAAATTAAACTTTCAAATAAAAATTGGAATTTTGGAAAATTTGTATCTGCCACATGGAGCTTGACAGCTTTCCAATATTTACAGTTTTTTGGTGAAATTGGTGGTGATGTTAAGGAAATGATTTTTGATATTGCACAATGAAATAGGTCAACATTTAAAAGTTCACCATAAGTTAGTAAACCAATCTTTTATAAGTGATTAATGTACAATGTTTCAGAACCCACTCATGAGTGAAGATTCTTTCAGACTGCAATTGACCAATGGATTTTAATGTAGCAGAGTACAAAAAGTTCATTGATTTGGTCTTAAATTTCTACATTGCAACTAATGTTTAGGAAATCACACGTTCTCAAGTTTTGGTGTAATATCAAAGGGAATGTTTTCGGTTTTCTGAAAAGACTATTAAAAAACACTTCTTTTCCAGTTAAATTTCTTCTGAGCCCAGATTTTCATTATATACTTCAACCAAACAAAATATTGCAAACAGTTTGAAATAAAAATCAGATATGAGAATCCAATGTCTTCTTTTATGCTAGATGGATTTACAAAAAATATAAAAGATCTCACTCTTCTCACCAAATTTATTTTGTTTTAGAAATTGTGTTTTTTTTTAATGAAAAATTTACTTATGCTTATGTGGAATGGGTTTAGTTAACAATTGTCTTCAATTTCTAATATGGAAAATACTGATTCATATAATCTATATAAACAAAAGCTCTATAAGGGCTGAAATAATTTTTGAGACTGGGGTCTTGAGATCAAAAGTTTTGAGAACTAATGCCTTGGACTTTCAGGATTCATTTTTAATGAATTAATTCTGAATTATCATATACTGTCCAGACTATTAGAGAGATTAAAAAAACAGTTTAAAAATTATTTCCTAGTGTAATGGTTAGTTTTATATTTCAACTTGGCTAAGTTATGATATTCAGTTGTTTGGTCAAACACTGTTCTAGATGTTGCTATGAAGGAATTTTATAAAAGCAATTAACATCTACATTAGTTGATTTTAATAAAGGAGATTACTCTCAACCATGTGGGTGGAACTCATCCGATCAGCTGAGGACCTTAAAAGCAAAAGCTATACTTCCAGAAGAAGAAGAAATTTTGCCTCAAAACTGCAACATTAATTCTTGCTTGGGTTTCCAGCCTGCTGATCTGCCATACAAAATTCAAACTTGCTAGCTCCCCTAATTGGTGTAAACCAATTCTTTAAAATAAATCTCTTTATATATGTACATACACACATACACATATACATACAAACATACATATATCCAGTTGTTTTTTTCCCTCTGGCGAACCCTTACTTGATACCCCTAGTAACTCATAATTTAGTTAAAGAGACAAGGCATATTCTTATCAATAGCTAAATAAGTGTATGGAGGCAAACAACAAAGCAAAATAAGTGACTGTTTTGACTCCTAAGCTACTAATTCATCTTTGAAAAGCAAAAGAAATTTCTTAAGGATCATATTTTTAGAGTTTGCTTCTTTCATGCCCAGTTGGCATCTCTATATGCATTTGATATGCATTATATCATTTATGCCAGACCAGTCTTTGGAATTACTGTAGGGAAGTTTTCATCCCTACTGGAAGCAGGCAGATATCGTTGACCCCTTCTCTAGAAAATTCATTTTTTCCTTTGAGGCTCAGTCTTCCTATCCTTAAATTTAATGACCGCTAGGGCCCAATTCTTCTCTGAAATTCTATGATGGTCTGGTATGATAATAAGAGCTTGCAGATATTCCTAACAAGAGGAAGATAAAATAATGTAGGGCCATGGGGGGAAGTACTGTGGTAGGTAGGATAAGGCTAGATCTGAACAATGAAGGTTAAACATGTTTTAATTGATGGAAGGAAAGTTGATGGATTTTTCAGGTGTAACACAAAGTCACAGCATTGAGAATTATTAAGCAGGTGTGTAGGTGGAAATGGGGAAGCTTTATCTGACTGGAACAAAGAGTTCACATAGAAGAATAGTGATAACACTGGAAAAAGAGGGTGAAACAGGATGCATGGAAGTCCTGATTCTTAAGAGTTTGACTCTGTTTGCCACCTTGTGCTCCCAAACTGTGCTGTGTGAACTAGTAGTGAAAGACAAATAAATATGCTTTCATATCTTGATATCTGTGCACCTGAATTCTTGTGTGTGTATTTTAATAAATAAATTTCTATTAGAAACAGGTAAACCAAGTAGTTATAAAGGTATACTGGTAGTGATGTAAAATTCTTCTTAGAATTCAGTACTTAGGGATAATGAACCCTTTTATAAAACATCTTAAGTAAATAATACACATGGAAGGTAGCCAACTAATTAAATAATTTTGAGTAGGTAAATCATCTTAATAAAACAGTTAATTACATTTAGAATAAATTTGGATACTTTGTGAATTGTGAAACTCATCCTAATATAAATCAATTAACTATCAATACAAAGTCCTTACCTGGATACGATAATTGTCAATATATCAGGCCTCTGTCAGTTTCATATCTAGGACCATGTCTCAGTCATAGACCTTGTTGTTTTGTTTCGTTTATTCAGATGCCCCAGGGATTTGGGCCATTTACCTTTGTGTTTCAGCTTTTTCATCTGCTTCAGATTATTGTTCTCCCTATCTAGTTCTAAAATGTTACTTTTAGTCATACCACATAAAATTTAAAAAGGCATTCTTTATTGCCTACTGTTTTAGTTTCCTGGCAGCTAAACTAAATATCCTACAATGGGTTGGCTTATATAATAGGAATTTATTGGCTCATGGTTTTGAGGCTAGTACAAGCCCAAAATCTAGGTGTCAGCAATGCAATACTTTCTTCCTAAAGACTGGTGTTCTGGGGCTGGCTGCCAGCAATCCTTGATTCTGGTCTTTTCTGTCACATGTCAATGCACATGGCAGTGTCTCCTCTATTTCTTCTAGGTTCCATTGACTTCCAGCTGTTCCCGTAGGCTTCTCTTTCTGTGGTCTTCCCTACAAAACCGGATTAGTAACAGGATTAAGACCTATCCTATTTCTGTTGAACCATAACATAACTGAGTAACCTCATCAAAATGTCCTATTTACGATGGGTTTACACACACAGGAATGGATTAAGATTAACAACATGTTTTTCTGCGGTACATAACTCCAAGCCACCACACCTACTATGCCAGTTTGAGAAGATTTGTGTACCCTAAAAAAGCCAAGCTTTAATCCTAATCCAATCTTGTGGGAGCAACCATTTCTCTTGATCCCTATGCAATAATGTACATTGAAACAGTTAGATTATCTCCAGTGAGATGTGACTCACCCAGTTGCGGGTGTGAACTTTTTTTTTTTTTTTTTTTTTTTTTTTTTTTTTTAACTTTTTTTTTCTTAAAGGAAAGACAGAGAGAAGGAAGGAAGGATAGAAGGAAGGAAGAGAGGAAGAAAGGGAAACATCTTTTAAACATTTTCCTGTTTTATTGTATTTTGTTTCTCCGTTTTCGTTACATGGGCTGGGGCCGGGAATCGAACCGAGGTCCTCCGGCATAGCAGGCAAGCACCTTGCCCGCTGAGCCACCGCGGCCCGCCCCGGGTGTGAACTTTTGAGTAGAGGGAGATGTGACTACACCCATTCCAGGTGGGCCTTGATTACTTTTCTGGAATCCTTTAAAAGAGGAAGCATTTTGGAAAAGCCTTGAGATTCTGAGAGAGCAGAGAATGACAACAGAATGATGAGAGCTATGAAACAGAGAGCCCATGCTGCCAGAGACCTTTGGAAATGAAGAAGGACTACATCCCCGGGGAAGCTTCATGAAACAAGAAGCCTGGAGAGAAAGCTAGCAGATATTGCTGTGTTCGCCATGTGCCTTTCCAGTTGAAAGACAAACCCTGAACTTCATCAGCCTTCTTGAACCAGGGTAACTTTCCCTAGATGCCTTAATTTGGACATTTTTATAGGCTTGCTTTAATTGGGATATTTTCTCAGCCTTAGAACTGTAAACTAGCAGCTTGTTAAATTCCTCTTTTTAAAGGCTGTTCTGTTGCATTCCTGCAGCTAGCAAACTAGAGCACCTCCCAAAGGGTAAGCTGGGTAGGGATTCTGGAAGCCTGGGTTCTTGTTTTGATCGCATTGCCTTGGGTAGGTTATATGGACATCAATATGTTTAGATGATGCTTGTGACTTCTAACTCTAAAATGCCTGAAGCATTCAGAAGTGTTAGGCACAATGCCAAGTATATTATATGCTATCTCATTTGATCATCACAATAGTTCTCTAACTGTAGGTTTGGATTTAGAAGTGAGAATCCTGATGTCCAATGAAGGTAATATTCACATACGCTTAAATATAAAACTATCCTTCATAAAAATAATAGACACAATATTTTTGTGTCCTTCAAGATATCTCAAAATATGGGACACTCTCTGTTAACTTATTTTATACAATAAAATGATATATGGGAAAGCACCCTAGTCTTGAAATATACTTAGTCATAGCTGATTTGGATATTTATAGAAATGGAATGGGTTTAATTTTTTTAAAAAAATAGGTCAAGAAATTTAACATGGATTTAATAATGATTCTGGAGAGAGGATCTCACAGTTCTAAATAATGGTAATAATTATAAACAAGTCTTTTGAAGATAATTTTAAAAACCAATTACAGTTAATAGCTATGATCATAGCTATTCCTACTAGACAAAAGGAACAAAATCAACTGTACTAAAGTCATACAAATGAAACTTGTGACTTACAGTGAATTTTTTATTGACAGCATCATTAAGAATATTTTAAAGTACAGAATCTCAACCACTTCTTGGAAATAATGCTTATTGACCTTAAAACTGCTCTACTTATAAGATACTGATGCCAAAGATGATTATGAAGAATTTGAATAATTTTTTTCATGAAATTTGAAAAAATTGAGCTATATAAAAATTGTTTTATTATTTAATAAATGATTTTAAATATATAATTAATTTTTTAAATTAAATATAAGTGAATATGTGACTCATAATATAAAAATTCAAACTTATTTTGAGTCTTCTCATTTGGAAATTTGAGGATTTCCTTATAATTGATCATTTATAATTGTTTGTTTAATGATACAAGGCCAAGAAATGACAAAGAAGGGATTCAAGCTAAGGTCTATTTAAATTTAAAGCACATTCTTTGTTCTCTAAGTCATGTTGTTAAAATTTTATTTTACCCCCTAAGAATCCTATAGTAATTCAAGGGAGATATTGGGAGAGGCTCGATCTCTGATGTAATTTTGAACTAAGTGTTAAGGATAGTTAGGATTTTTAGTGGCAGAAAAAAACATTTTAAATCCAGGTAAATATCAAAAATCAAGGTAATCCATTCCTGATTTTTTTTTTCTGAACAGTAGGCATGATTTAAAAAAAAAATTTGGTGAGATAATAGTTATACTGATATTATTATGACAAAAAATGCCTTACATTTATTAAACATATCCAGCATGCCAAGCAATTCTCATAGCAGTCCTGAGGTTTGCCATATTGCTTCCCATTCTAACAAGAAGAAAATTGAGAAGGGAGATTTGGTAACTTGCCTGATAGCATAAAGAAAATAACAGAATGGTGGTCCAAACCACGACGGAGCTCTTAAACTGGAGCACTATGTTGCCTTAAACCTTCATTCTATTTCAAGGTCAAAAACAGAGATTAGTGAAGAATGGAATTGTCAAGGAAGGCTTTCTGCAAAGAGTATACTTTGAGTTTGGCCTGGAAGGATATATGCATTTTAGAAGTAGAAAAGGAAAACTGAGAGATAGGATGATAATGTGAATAAAAGCGCATAACTGTGGAAAAGCTGTGTGCAGTAGGGGGGTCAGGGGAGCAACGTGCTCAGCACATACATCCTGATTGACATGTCTCTGCTATTGTTAGTTCTTTGTCATTTTCTTCCATTAAAAGTTTTCTTGAGCAGCCCATGACCATGTTTTACTAAGTGTACACAGACACTGGGTACACTTAGTAAATGATTCACCGTTGAGTAAGGAACAAATATCCTTAATACATTTCCCGAAAGGCAGTAATAAGCAAACATGCTATGGTAGAGTTGGTACAAATTGCATTTTACATTGGATTGTTAAAATTATAATCCGATTCTCATATCTCTGGCCACCACCTGTGCTCTCTCATATATATATATATATATATATATGTTTAATGTGAGGTGAGTACTGACAACTACAGTGACATGTTCTATGACAGTTATCTGATGTTTAAGAAAACCCAAGCAAATAACCTATTGAATTGCTCTCTTCTCCCTCATCTTAACTCCCTCTCATAGTGGTACAAGTGATACTTTAGCTGATTTTAAATAGTGCTTAATATGTAACTATGAACACAGACTATTCATATGCGGGTTTCCCTCAAACTGTTCCATTGTCCCATCTGCCCAGTCACTGTAAAATTAAAAAAAGATAGAAATTTTAAAGTTTCAGCATTTTTACTTCAAAGAACACATTTTTGTTAGTTCAGTTTGAAAACCATTCTGGTAGCATCTTACAGTCACAGTTTTTATTACCCTTAAAATTAGTGTTCAGAAGGGCATTTTAAATGCACAGGTCAAATATAATTTGGGCCAATCCATGTAAAAAGCCTCATTACCTCCTACTTATGACTTCCCTTCATTGCTTCTCCCACACCTTTATTCCCCCAATTCTCTGTGCCCTAATTTCTCCTTCAGCACTCTCTGCCTGTCCTTTTCTGCCCACTTATCAAATGCCCAGCTCAAGTTTCATTTCCTGTAGGAAGCTGTTCCTAGCTCCTTGAGCCATCACTGAGTTTGTCTCCTTTGCAATTTATCTAACATTTAGAGTGATGTGTTCACGTAAGTCACTCAACTCTATTTATGGTGTCAGAATCTGCACATCAAACAAATGCACAAGCATTTGTTTGATGAGGTACTATGATTAAGAACCAAAGGGGTGAGATTTAAAATTATTTCAGTCACAGGCATTTAGACTTCGTAGGTGCAAATTGAATCCTAGAATATTTTGTCTGGTCAACCGACCTGTGATCGATTGTGTGTGAATGTACCCATCAACCATCATCCTTCTGTTTATCACTTTTTATTATGGCATTGTGGGATTATTACCTTTCCAGGCTACCTAGCAAAGGTCTTCCTTATTCCGTGTCCATCTCTAGCACTTGACTTTCTAAGATTCCACACATATACCCCACCTGCCCCATTCCCTTCGTTTAGGACTTACCTTCTTATCATTTGGGGTGTTTAGATTTCCCTAGTGGGGAAAATCCTAGGCTACATGTGCTCAAGCTTGAAGCCATAATTTCTAGAGCTTATCCGCTTTTCAGTTCTTGTGATTCCTTGTATGAACTCTAATCTCCAGAGATCTGAATATATCCTTAGATATTTTTTAGCCTGTAAGTTCAATTTTTGGTATTTTTTTCTTTGCCTAAATGGTCTTAAACTTATGCAGCACCATTGTCCTATGTTAATATGTGTCTGTATAGGTGTGTATCTTTTTAAATCTTTATCTGTCTAGTCAGCTAGCCATAAATATCAATGAATAAGGAGTTATATGGGATAAATCTCTATATCTGTGTATCTCTATACCTATGTCTGCTTGTCTGGCTATCTATCTATCTTAACGATTGTGCTGTTTGATACTGTTTATACCGCAGAAAAGCCATGCTCTTTCTCCTAATCCAATCTTGTGATGGCAGACCTATTGTTTAGAGTAAGACACTTTGATTAGGTTATTTCCATGGAAATGTAACCCACTCAGTTGTGGGTGGGACCTTTTTAGTTGTGTCCATGGAGATGTGACCCACTCAATTGTGGGTGGACATTTTGATTAGGTGGTTTCCATGGAGATGCATCTGTGCCATTCAAGGTGAGACTTAATCCACTTACTGGAGGCCTTTAAGGGGAACCTATTTTGGAAAAAAAAATGACAACCAATACAGAGACTTCTGGGGATGCAGAAAGAAAATACCCCCCAGGGAAGTCTGCTTGAAATTAGAAGCCAAAGAGCCAGCTGACCCAGCTGTGTGCCTTCCCACATCAGCCTTTGTTGCGTCAATGTATCTTTCTCTGAATGCCTTAGTTTGGACATTTTTATGGCCTCAAAATAGTAAATTTGAAACATAATAAATTCCTTTTATAAAAACCTGCCCATTTCTGGTATATTGTATTTCCATCAACATTAACAAACTAAAACAATGGTCATCCCATTTCCTGTTATGTGGTGTAACAATTTAGTTAGAGTTAAGTGACATATCACATAACCCTTAGGACTAGTAACATATTAGGTGCTCAATAAATATTTGTACCAAAAATATATGAGCAACTGTTTTTAATGATTAATGTTACTAATAAACTATAGATGTGAGGAACACTTTTGGAATTTACCACCTTACTGCCTGTTGAATGAGTGGCTAAATGGCTGCCTTCTAGACTCCTAGGCCTGGTTCATTCTTTTGCATCCAGATAAAGTCAATATAGAATACATAAAGAAACTGAATATTTTGCCAATGTTTTGATATATGTAGAAAAAATGCTCTCCTGAAATTTGAAGTTGTCATTTAATATATTTTCAAGGTGCTATCACAAATTATTTACTTTATGCTCAGTTTCAGAAGTAAAACTTGCTCATTAGAAGACAAAACAAAATCTTGTAATCAAACCAAGATTGCAACGATGATAAAAAAGAGGGGAAAAATTACCCATTGTCCTGCCACAGCAAAAGTCTGCCATTTCTAGTTCCGCCAGCAAACCTTTGCTTACACAACTATAACTGAATGGTTTCATTACATTTGCATAGCTTTCCTTGTCCTTGCTTGTCCTCCAGGATGTGTAAACAATTATGCAAATGCCTGAATAGCAATGGGCAAGAGCAAAGAGGATCAAGAGAACAGGAATCCTCCCATTTTTCATTCACGCAACCGTAATATCTATCAGTATCCATTTCACTTCTACCATCCTTTCGGTGCTGATGCCTAAAATTCATGAGGAACGTGATGACAGATGTGTGAAGCTTAGGCCTGACCTTCAGAATGGATACCACTGAGGTTCCCAGGGAGAGATCAGAGAGGATGCTCCAGGCAGGTGGCCAGACACAGTAAACAAAAGGAAAGGCTCTCAGCTCCAGCAGCTTTCCTCTCCCTTGCTTTCAGTGGGGAGAAGGCACAAATTTCCATCTGTCCTTAGCATTCTGAAGAAAAACCGTCACAGAGAAACTCTACTTCTGATCCAGGAATGTAGATATTTAAGCAGAGTTTTCAAACAAGTAGGAAAGAGAGAGACAGACTGATGATCATATAGAATATGGGAATGGCAAGGAATATCAGGAAAAATGCCTTGTATAGAGTTTATTAGGCTTTAACAGCCAGAATGTATAGAATCCGAAAAATTTCATAACTCAACTTGTTTTCATAACAGACATTCATTTCTATTGACATTTACTTTATTTTTCTCCTATTTTTTTTTTGTTGGTGTTTTTCAGTTTGAAAGTACATTCACAGATCTTTTTTTAGTGTAGTAAACAGTAAAGTATAGTGCTTGGATTTTTCCTATAGCTCAAACTGCTTATAAGGTGATAATCTTAACCAAGAGATTTACTCTCTCTGTGCCTCAGTTTCCTCCTTTGTAAAATAGTACCACCTAAAATTGTAAAAATTTAAGCATTTAGAAGAGCACACATGCCATATCATAATCATCCAACGAATTTTGGCTATTTTTAAATCTTATAGCATAATTAAATCAGCTTTTCTCCCATCTCATGGTTGTGGGATCCAAAATGCGCAGATATTAAGTAACTTGCTAAGAGCACAGAGCAGCCAGGGCAAAGTCAGAGATCTTCTTTGGGACATATAGGTGTTGACTAAAGATCTTGTTTATTGACCATCACCAAATCTCATTGACTTCTCCTTTTTAGAAATTGTTACACCTATTTTTTCACTAATTGTTTTGGGTGTTTTTATTCTTGTTTATTGAACAGATTGTAAGTTCTGTGAGTATGTGAGTATAAGAATAGTATTCATATTTTTGCTTCCTCTTTTACAGCCTTGTCTATCATACTAAAATCATTGTATCATCACTAAATTTATTTTTTTAGAATCATAAAAGATCTTAAGATCACTCCAATGGAGTGAACCTTGTAAAAACAATTTTCATTAATAGTGGGTTCTGCAGATAAAATAAGAACATAGAAAAAGGCTTTCTTAAAACTACAATAAATGAGAAAGAAAGTAAATGTTCTTATTTTTACACTGTGCATTGGTTGAATTAATATTTTGTGTGGTGGGTGGATATATAGGAAACTTAAAAAGAGTTTATAGGCAGTTATGAATTTAATGAATCCTGAATGCATTGCCTCTTTTTGTGTGTGTACTGTCCCCATTTTCTGGTGCAAGTGCTCATCAGCATTAAGATGCTAACAAATAGCTAAGGAAAATATATGAAACAAGAAACTGGCTATTCAAATTTAGACATTTGGGATGTTTAAATCTACATAGAATCTTTAGCAACCAGGACTCAAGAGAAGGGATACAGGCATTATTAAATGGAGTGATGGAGCTGGTAAAAATGATTGGAAAGCCACTGCAATGGTGCTGTGGTGAAGCCCTGTAATAGAATAGCTTCTAAAAAGGTGATAGAACTTCATGTCATTTTTCATCCAAAACAGGTTTAAAGTGTTCACCAGGAAAATGGCTCAGTCTTTCTGAAGTATCAGTTTAATGTTTTGTGTCCATTTATTTTGGGGAAAAAAAAGTCCTGTACAAATTCCAGTTGATTCCATACATAAATAATTATCAGCGATCATATATTAATATCTTTCATGGAAAAAATAGATTAAAGGGAGATGAAAAATAACTGACAGTAGGATTTCCAAGGGTTAACTAAAATTATCTGTTATCTTAATTGATGGAAAGTCACCATCTGGAACTGCCATATTTTCTGTAAGGAATTTCTTCTTTTGGTGACACTATGAGCATATAATTCCTATTCTGACTGCAGAAAGGAGCAGTCTAGACCCAATTAACTAAGGCGCTTAATGATATGATTTTAGAATACATGTGTATATCAGTCCTTCTCTGTGCTTTTGCTCAAAAAGCACAGACTCCAGCAAACTCATTATAAGAGCTTTGGATAGCCAAGTTCCTAATGGTTGCTGAAGGGCAAACAAGCAGACCAAGTTTTCTTAAGGGCCAATCTGCAAGTGAAGGTCAATAAGAGAAATAGTAGGTAAAGTGAGGGTTAGAACTGTGTGACTGTTCTTTATTTATTGGTAATCATTTTATGAAATATATTTTTGAGTATCTATGATTATTTTATTTGCTAGTTAGAAGTTATATAGTTCATACTAGATAGATAAAAAGGTATAATGCCCAATTTTTTTTTTTTTTTTTGGCATGGGCAGGCTCCGGGAATCAAACCCGGGTCTTCAGTTTGTCAGGTGAGAATTCTTGCCACCGAACACTGTTGCATGACCCAGTGCCCAAATTTTAATGACTGAGATATGGTATTATTTTTATATGTCAACATTTATGCGTTTATTGAACTTAATCTTATAGTGTTCACACAATAACCTGATATGACAGCTTGTCTTCTGCTAGCTGTTTAAATTAAGGATATCATTTTAGGAGACAGTAACCAGCCTCTCCAATGGAGTGAGTCTTGTAAATACAATTTTCATTAATAATAGGTTCCACAGATAGAATAAGACTGTAGAAAAAGGCTTTATTTCTTAAAACTACAATAAATCACTGCAAATGGGTAACCTCTAACTAAATGGCCATTTGACTATTGTCAATGAATTCCTTATATCAAATGCCATACTTAATTCTCTATCCACCTAACTTGACCCATGAGCAACACTTGACATGATGACTTTTTTTTCTTACAACTTGAATCTTTCTTCTCTTGGCTTCTAGGATTCCGTATTCCTAAGGTTGTCTTACTATTTTATTGGCCACTACTTCTAAATATCCTTTGTTGGTTTCTCTTTCTTTTCCTGACTTGAAAATGTTGAAAGTCCCAGAGATTTATTTACACTCGAATCCCCAGGCCCATGGGGTAATTACCATCTATATGTTATTATATTCCAAATTTATGTCTCCAGTCTCATTTTGTGTTTTGTGGGTTTTTTTTGCCTTGAATTCCCCATATGTGTTTCCAGCTGCCAGACTGATATCTTTAGTCTCATTGGAAAGCTTAATAAGGAATCTCAAACTTAACATTTTTGGGACAAAAGTTTTTTATATCTCCTACCCCCAAAACTTCTTCCATGTTGTATTCCATCTCAGTAAATGGCACTGGCATTCACCAGATTGCCCAAACCACAAACTCGGAGCTATTCTTTTACTCCCTACTTTCCTTATATCCACATGCAATCTGTGGGCCATCCCTTCAAACTATGTTCAAATTCTTATCATTTTTACCTACCCCTTCTATTACTGTCCTAATCCAAGCCACTCTGATATATTTTAAAAATATTTCAATAAACCATTCTTTTTTTTCCACTCAAGACTCCCTTACTCTAGACTCCTGAAATCTATCTTCTGCACGGATTTAAAAATGTAACTCTGATAATGTCACATCATTTCTTACTGCCCTCCTGTTGGCTTCTCATCATACATAAATGCTACATAAGATTATGTGTGTTATTTTTTGTAGTTCAGTAATTACTGTATGGGATCTGGGGTCAGAATTCTTAGATTTAAATATAGACTCTACTGTTGGTTTTTAGCGAATTCTAAACCTCTTCAAGTTACAATGACCTTTTTTATAAAAAGGGCTTCATAGTAATACTACTACTTCCTAAGGTTGCTTGCTTGAAAATTTAAGGTATTTGATACAGAACATTTGAACTGGCAATTTCTATTTCTTATGTATAATTTTTAATGAACACAACAGAATGAGCTTGTAATAGTACTCAATAAAGGTTAAAAATTGATGGCAATTATGAAGTTGATGCTTTCTCCATCAGCCTGTGAGTTCCATGAGGACAGGGACTGAATTTATCTTGCAGGTCCGACTATAGGATTAGCATATATCAGGAGATCAGTAAGACTGAAGGGAGGAAAGAGGAGAGAGAGAAGTGGCTACAATGAGCAGAACGCTCATTTAATTACTTATGGACACTTGGTATATGCAAGAAATAAACTCCTGTTGTGTTGCAACATTGAAATATGGAGTCTTTATTATTGCAACACAACCTCACCTAGCCTGGCTTACATATAAATTGAATTTTCTACTTATTTTGTTTATTTAGCAGCAAAAAATATATAAATGAGAACATACCATGTGCTCCAAAACATAAAAAACTTTGAATCTAATCTCTGTTATTATATTCTGCATGTAAACTCTCAGTGGAAAAACATACATGTGGTCATAATGGTCTTTTGTTGCTGTTGCTGCCTATGGAAGATCATGGAATTTAAGAATAGAATCTGAACTTCTCATTCAAAAATTGTTTTACCTGTAGGAAAACTGAGATGGGATTTATAAGACACTGAGCTAGAAATCTAATTTTCTTTCTGGTATTTAATACTAATATTGATCTCAAAAATAAGTAAACAAGTGGAGGAGGGATATCACTCCAAAGTGTCAAATTATTCATTTGGTTTGATTAAAATAAAATATAGTCAATATATTCCCCTGATACTAGGTAGAGAAAATGTCAGGTTAGCTGACCAGATATCTTTGTGTCACATAGCGATAGTCTGGGAAAAAAAGATAACTGTGATGTTAGCTGAGGCCAAAGCTTTCATAAAAAATAGACTAATGGGGGGGGGAGGGTAGGGAGAACATACACTGTTCTTCGAGGAAGAGGAGAAACAAACTTCTTTAGGCCTCTTCTTAGGGATTTCCCCCTGTAGTCAAACTTATCAGACAATGTCTAAGAGAATGACCTAGCTATATCAGCCATGCAGTTAGATGGAAGAAATAGAAGAGGAAAGAAAAGAACAGAATAGAAATATCGCTGAGTCTGCCATTTGAATGTGTGGACTGGTTTTGAATTGAGACTTAGAGGAGAGAAAATATTTTGTCAATTTTCTGAACTGCTCTCCTTCTCTTAAATTTTATGGGTTTGGAAATACCTTTATACATTGTTTAAAAGGAAGGGCTAACCTATTGGCTCCTAGTGACACTGATTAATTGCTTTTCACAGCATTGGTAAAACTGTCAATTCTATTATTCTCTTATTCATGCCAAGTCCAACATTTTCTACAGAATCTTTTGTGTAGCACTTAGAACTTAGAGAAAAACCAAGGAAAATGGAAAAGCGACATACCTTTATTCAAGTATTTTAAAGTAATTATTATTTTAAAGAATAAAACATAGCCGCAATCAGCTTTTGTACGTAGCGAGAAACCTGGTAAATCTACTTACCTCCCTGGATATATTCAAGTTTTTATATTCCTTAAAGTTTCATTTAGTTAGCCTTTATAACATTTATCATAATTGCTGTTTTATATTACGTTAAATAATTGATCACTGTCTGTTTTATTACTTAAATGTAGATTCAGTGAAGGCAGGGGTTATATATGATTTTTTCTCACCTAACCTGTAGTACAAACTTGGCACAAAATAAGTACTTAAAACAAATTTGCCAAAAGGAAAACATATTACAGGGTCTGCTGTTCTCTATCTAACTATTGAAGATGCCACTGTTGCTAATATCTTGCCTTGCTACACCCAAGTTCTTGAAAAGGAATATTTTCCCATTCATCAGTTTACATTCCTGATATCCTTACCTTAACTATGTTCCACTTCTATCATTTATTCCAAGCATATACAAAAAGTTCCTTCCATTGCTTTTAGTTTGAATTGATTTCCTTTCAATCTGTTTTTCTCAGGGAGTCAGAGATGTCAGTTCTGCCTCAAACTTTATGATCAGTTTATAAATATTGGGATTTTTAAAGATTTTTACTTTATTTACATACACATAAATATTTATCAAGAAAATACCAATATTTAGTCTTCTCCTTGCACAAAGGGGGTTAAAAAGAATTCTGCCTTTTCTTGGATGGATAGATATCTATGGTTAAGAAAATAAACTTTTTTTAGTTATTGCTTCAGGCTGTCTCTCTCATTGGAGATAAATCTTCCTTCCTTCCCCTTCCACACCCTTTTCTCAGCCCCATGGCTCTCCAAGGTCACACTAGACCTGGTGGGTAGCAGCGATGTGTGCAAAGAGCTTCCCAAAAGGTAATGACAAGCATCCTTCCAAATACCCCTGCCCTTTCCACCCTCAGTCCCCCTTTTCTGAGAGCCAATGCTTATGAGCTTTTATCTAGATAATAAAAGCAAATGTAGTGATGTAGTCCATAAAGAACTCACAGAGTAGAAAAAAAAAGCTCACTTAGTTTTCAACCTGCTTTCTCTTGAATTATTGTGACTATTTGTTGGGGGCCATAAATAAATTGTCATATATTAGGTGTTTTTCCCAAACTAATGGCCTATATAGAGCCAGCTTCCTAAATCCATCGTTACCCTCTGCTTCTGCAGATATGTCAGTAGTTCTTAGACCTTGCATTTAGGGTTTTTAGGACAGGATGGAACACTATTTATAAATTATTAGCTAGTAGAGTTGGTGAGGAAGAAGAAATAGGAGTCTAAGATTAATCACTATGAAGCTGGTTTGCTGCAAATAAGATAAAGGAACACGTGGAAAAGCAAAACAACATGTGTTTATAAGAGAGTGGTAGGCTGAATTCATTTTTAGGCATATTACATTTGAAACTAGAGATAATCCGGGTGGACATATTCACAGGGAAATGAGAAACTTAGATCTAGATTTCAGCAGAGTGTATGGCTGGCTGTGACAGCTAAGAGAATTCACTGCCTTCCGATGGAGTTAAAAAATATGGAAGTGAATAAACTTGTCTAGAGAAAGCACCTAGGCAGGGCTGCCTCTAGTTTTTGTGGGCCCAGGGCAAGAATAGAAATGGTTGCCTTGGAGGTCCCATGGCTAACTTCCCTCTTTTCTTTTTGACTTTACACTTCCTCTTAAGAGCCCTCCTGCCCACATATCCAAGCTCTATAAGTGCCCTCCTGCCCACACACATGTCCTCACCTGCTGAGAGCCACCTCTTGGGTACCTTCCCAAACAGGGATATGCACACTGTTAAAGGACAGAGTCCAGTTGGGTAGTCAGATCCTGGGACAAGGCTCTGAACATGGACTTAGAGTTGTGAAGGCAATAATTCTGAGTTGGCAGTTACCATGTTCTATAAAGGTATGGGCTCCATGTAATCATCTAATCTTGGCCCTGTGTGGAGGGCTTTTACCAGAGGAGAGCTAGAGAAGGTCAGTCTCTCTTTAGTACAGGACCCCTGGATAGGGGCCTTGGTAACTCAAGTCTGAAAACAGTGGTACTACTTGTAAGATGAAGCTGAGTACAGATCTCTGAGGTTGCCAACCCTCAGTGAATCAGTAGGAGAACAAGGACCAGAAAAACAGGTAGCAAGAGAATCATTTCAAAATCTATTGAAGGTAGAATTTCAAAGTGTTGTAGTGACAAATACTATTGAAAGAGTGGGGTGGGGGGAACCTGCGAAGTAATCATGGATTTAGAGATACTAATGAAATAATTGTGTACTTTCATCAGAGCAATTTTGCTATAGGATGAGGAAGATGCCTAACTTTAGTAAGTTGAATTACAAATGGTATATAAGTGTGAAGTACACTTTGAAGGAAGAAAATTTGAAAAAGAAGTAGAGAAAAATAAGTGGTAAGTAGAGGGAATTACAGGTCATCCAGGAATAAAATCTCAAAAATAGGAGATACAGTGTCCCACTTGTTTTGTGAAGGAAAGGAGCCCATAATGATGATCAAGTTGAGCATTACTAGGAGTGAGAGAAGAAATGATATTTGGAAGACATGAAAGGGAAAAGAATTTACAGAGTAAGTGGGGCAATAGAAAGAAGGAGCATTCTCCCACACCCACTAAACTAGAACTAAGAAGGAAAAGATGTCATGCAAAATCAGAAGAATTTGAAGATAGATAATTTGAGAAAGCTCGTACCCAATATCTTTTCTTTTCTTTGTGAACTAGAAGACAGTTCAGCTACTGTGATTAGATTCGAGAAGGAACTGGCCATGAGACAGAAGGAGTATGATAAAGATATGAAGCAATTACCCAAAATGCAAAGAATGATGACCAAAGACAGGCAAAGAATGGTTGCAGAGGGAGCATGGAGTTGAAATCTGTCAAGAAATCAAGATGAAAGTTTGCACAATTTTATCTGGTAGTGCTTGAATACCTAAGGAAGACCTCAGTGTTTGTAGGATTTATATATTAAACTACAAAAGTTTGAAGAATTGATGATGCTGCTGAAAAATTCTTCACATGGTTAAACAACTGGTTCATTTTCAAAAAGGAAGAAAGTAAATTCAGAAAAAAGTTATTTGCCTTGAAAAAAAAAGTAAGATCAAGAGAAGCTGCCTTTGAAGACAGTGGGCAAGTTTGTGTTCTTTGCAAGCTATTTTCTGTAAATGAAGAAATTGTAGTTCAACGAGAAATTCTGAGGCCTGAGGAAACACCATGGCATTCTAGAGTCTTTCTCTAGTTTTGACAAAAACTGAATATGATGCCAAAAGACTGAGAGACTCATCTCAACCCTACCATTAATTTGCCGTGCAACTTTGGATGAATTGCTTAAGTTTTGAAGAGCCTATGTCCCTTAAAGGATAATTTCCAAGTTTCCTAAATCTCTAATTCTTTGACCAATCCCCATGGAGTTACTTCTGCCATCACCATTCAGTGACCCCATTATAGCTGTTTTATTTCTCTTTAGGCCTTGGATAAATGCCATAGCAACAACTCATACATGAACTGACAGACAACAAAAAGGTTACAAAGGACAATGTGTCAATATTTCTAAGTCCTGTCTCATGTGAAAGGTCAATATAATTCTTTCATGTAACTCATGTTTGATGAAGGGAATATACCTGGAGAAGTTAGCTACAAGCCAATAAGCACCAAATCTTTTAATTAAGCTATATTTCAACATATACAACATAAGTTTCACTCTAAAAAGAAATACAGAAATTTCCCAAATTGTTTAGTGACTTCTCCCCCTTATTCAAGTCTAAATTTATCTTAACAACTTCATGTATATATTCATATCAGTTCACTCATTATTTAAAAAATCAAAATTTATTAAATATAATACTATGTGGCAAACACAATACTAAATTCTGGGTAAAAATAAATGAACAGCCAAATTGAGGACTGGAGAGGGCAAGTAGCAAGCTTAAGCTACTATATAACTAGAAAGAGTCAGGATTTGAGCAAATTGAATTCTGGCTTCAGAATTCATGCTTATAACCAATACTCCATGCTTCTTTCCTTCCCTAAGGAGCTTAACTTCAAGTTTAAGTAGATATGAAACAAATATTGCAGAGAAATGTGATAAGTTTCATCTTAGAAGAATGTACAAGGTACATAAGGGAAAGTATTTAACTCATCTTGGAGGGTTCCAGAATGAAATCACAATGGAACTGATGATTCATCTATATCTTGATATATGGGTATCCTTTGTCTAGGAAGATAAGAAAGGAAAGATAATTTCAGCTAAGGAAAGAGTGGGTACATTAACAATTGGAGGAAAGCTATCAAAAGACATTCATGAATTCTATATAGTTTAGTAAGGTTGCGTTGATTCATGGGGCGAAGGTGGGGGGCAGTGATCCTGGAATATTTGGTGGGCTGGGGATATAGCTGTGCCATATGAAACAGTCTGTACTTTGGCCCCAGTACCATCCCATAGTGACATCTATACCATTCTACCCTGAAATAGAAAAATAAAATGGTGTAGGTTGTTTTTATATTTGCCAATATTAAATGCCATCGTTTGTTTTGATATTACTTTCTAATCATTTAATGTTTAGTTTGAAAATCACCTTTTATGAAATGGTGGCTATAAAAGATTATATCTATCCTTCCATCTTTCCTTCCTTCCACTGTTAGTGCCTGTACTTGGGTAGGGAAATTATACTGAGCAAAGCTGACATCTGTTTTGCTTTCCAAATCTCTACACTGTGTGAACTGGCATGAAAAGTAGTTAACTGAATATTGCAAATCAGTAATATCTTAATTCCTTACAATAGATATCAACCTTATCCTATAGCTCTTCAGTCAGTTCCCGCCTAATGCTACCCCATTTCAATTATTCCATTTCAACCAAGTCTGTGTTGTTATTGTTGTCACTGTTCAGTTCAGAGTTCCATCTTCAATAGGTGGACAGAACCCCCATAGAACTAGAATGAGCCTCAGGCCAGAGGGAGGGAATGTTAAATCACCTCTTTTCATCCTCTCCTTCCCTCTTCTATCATCATTCTCTTGCTGCATAAGTTGTATGTATATATGTGTGTATGCCATGTCAACAAGTCATACATGGATATATATGATTTGCTTTTAGGCCGTGTGGATTCTTTGCTGGTTCTGGATGCTTGTGACCACCCTACAAGCTGGTCTTTGGCATTGGTAGTAGCTTGCACTGACTGTACTACATTGGCTTGTATTTTGGTACCCAGTTAGCTCCTTCTTTGAAGATTTCTAACATTGGAGATACTATAGGGAAGTTCCACTTCCTTCCTTTATTCATTTTGTGATCTCAGCACATCTCCCAGAAAACCTTTGTGTGAGGTCAGCCAGAAATTGTTTGTAACTTCTTTGCAAACCTGGCTTAGGCCACAGGAAAGTCCCAGAAACCCAGCCATGACCACCTCAGATCTGTTGAAGCCAGTATTGGACTTCTTCCCACTCACTATATCACTCTGCCCTTTCCTAGTTTTATTCCCCATAGTCCACTGGCTCTGGGCCTGGTATATCTTGCAGTCCAGAACACACCCAATCTCCAGCTAGGATATGTGATACTGTTCTTAGAAATCCTTCTTATGGATACCTCATATTTTCCAAGCAATTACAGATAAAGTGACCCTCTTTAGTCCCAGGAGTCAGGGAGGGGAGATGGGATAAAAGTGCCTTCTTCACCAATTTGGCAAAAAAGCAATTTTCTTTTCTCCTTTTAGCCCACTCTGAAACATTTCTAAAGACCAGTGCTACCAAAACAGTCCTTGAAATTTAATGCAAAATATGAAGGTTCAGCACTAGTAATCAGATTCCCAATGACCTTGGACAGTTGAAATTTATCATCTTTGTTTTCAACCATGGCTTCTTGCCACAATAATTCCTGTAGTGATTTGTAACCCCAGAGTATAAGAAAGGAGTCTCAGGCAATGCTTTACATCACTATATTACTTCTGCCAAAATAAAAAGTTAAAACTGTATTAGTCATAACACATTCAGTTGTGACAGAATCAAACATAAACTAGTTTAAACAATAGCAAAAAGCACGCAAAAATATATGTACTAGCTCTTATAACTGGGAAACCCAGTTCGGTTGACTTCAGGCATAAATAAATTCATCATAATCCTTCTCTTTCCTTGATTTTCTTACCTTTTTATTGATTTTATTCTTAGATAGGCATTTACATTTCACAAGCTCATTTACTCTTACCAATGAACATGACCAATCATGCTAGCAAAATTCCCAGAAACGGGTCTCATTAGCCTAGTATAGGTCATATGTTAATCTCACAAGCAAAAATTTGGCTAGAGAGATGCAATTCTCTGATTGGTCAGGCCTGGGCTACTTATCTACTCCTGAATCCAGGAAAAGATCAACCACATCAAAAGTATTGGACTGAGAAATGGAGAAGGATAACTGTCCCAGAGGGAAATTGGTGAATTATTTCAAAAAGGAGATGATAGACTTCTGGGTGGGCAAAAATAATAGATGTCTATATTGAAATGCCTACAAAATCACTCTACTCTCCAAATTTAAGAAATTACTCTGTTGATGAAAACCAGAAATCTGGGAATTTCTGTTGTAGACAATAGGGATTCAGTCAATCATGTTAAACAGAAGTGTAAGAAAAACAGATACAGGATTTTAAAGCTTTACTTTACTGCCTTCCACAAATTCACTTCCTCATCCCTTTCTGTCTGTTAATTAAAGTGGAATTTGGAAGCTGTTCATAGAAACCTGCTTCCCTCTAGTAACTAATTAGGCTAACCTCCACTGAACTCCAAGCCATAGTGTTTGTGCAAAGAACTACAGAAGAGTTCTCATTTTACCTGTGCCCAGGATGAGGTATCCATGGAAACCTTGAACTTTTAATGACTGGTGGTTGGCAGGCTCAGGCACCCAGAGGGCCATTTATTGCTAGGCTGCCTGGAGACCAGCACTTGGACCTGCCATCCTGATTTAGATGGTTTTGTTAATGGCAACTCCCCACCAAAGACTGTCTTGAACTGATGCTAGTATCATTCTGACAAACTCATTCAGAAAGGTAAATATATGAATTCAACCAAATTGCAAGAGTAAGAAGCAGATTTCTGTAAGGACAGCCAAGGACATTAAAAAATCAATGCATTTTTACCCTCATGACATATATATATGATATACACATAGATACATAGATATGCATGAGCACTCTACATATATATATATACATTTATATTATATGCATGTGTATATAATAAATATGCAAGTGAACATTTAGATGTATATGCATGCCCACAAACATAAAGTAATAGTCTTTCCTTTTAGGCTAGGACTGCAGATCACTGATGTTGACACGCTTTGTTCTTTCAGCCTCTCTGCTCTCCCTTGACCTCGTGTTTTGCTTTTGTCCTCTCAGTATGTGAGGGCTGACCTTAGCAGAGAGCCGGCTGTCTTAAATATGGCAGGCCATCTATCAATGCCTCCATAGGCTGTCGGTGTTCCTTTTAATCTCACTTGTAACTTTCCAGGGGAGATTTAGAAAAGCCACAAACAGAATTGTAATGCTGTAAAATACATATGGAGACAGTAAATACTTCCTTTTTCATGAGGACAGGATGTTCGTCAACTGGTATCAAAGAAGATGAAGACATTTTCCAAGTTAAAGTTTATTGTACTTAAGTTGTCCCTGGAATGGATCATTTGCATTGCTCTTCTGAACTAATTCTCTCTCTATATAGTTACAGGTTAGGCATAAAAATATGTTTCTTGTTATTGAATGCCTGCTTCTTGGAAGTTTTTTTCCTCTGACAGAACTATAATATTAATTGCTTTCATAATTGCAAAATATTCACCCCACTAATTTGCAAATGCATTCATTATGCATTCCAAGCACTGCATCCAGAAACTAATGGCAGAATTAATGGATATTCCAAACTCCCATTGAGAAAGAAATATAGGCCCAAGGAAGCTTTACTGATTAAGGATAGACTGAATATCCCTAAATATTAAAGCAATAATGACTTTTGAAGATAGTTAGATAAATGGACTATCAAATTTCTTATATCAGCCAGCAAGTAAACACTATAAACTAAATAAGGTTGCATCACAAATTAGTTCAGTAAGTGAGCTTTTGTTTTAATTATTTATGCTAATACTTCATAGCTTTCTCAGAGATGGCACATACTTAGTAAAATAAGGTTAATAGAAAATCTTCCCGTAGTAAGCCCCTATATGAGTCTGCAGATGAGAGAATAAAATTAATGATATGTGACTTTACTTTCTGAATCCAATCTATTCAATAGATATTTATTCAAGTCCTTCTATGGTTAAATTCTGATAATACAAAATAACCAAGATAGTTCCTACCCTCAAAAAAGTGCTGTTTATTGGAACAAAGGGCATCTGTCCCATGAAACACATGGAAAGATGCCTGGCATTAAATATGAAGATAATTCACTTAAGGACAGTAGAAATTAAACCTTAATAAGATGGGGTGCATTCCTGGCAAATGTATTTAGTAAGAGAAAATGGTGTATTCTGGAAAGCAGTTTTAAATAGTTGGGATATGGGTATTGGAGGAGAGGTGTTTAGCATCTGAGTGAATGTCGGTTGTATTCCTGAAAAATGGGGCATTAAAAGAAAATTGATCCAGGAAAATACAGTGGGAAGTCATAGAGAGAAAGGCAAAGCAGTAACACTGAGTTTGAGGAATCATGAAAATCTGCGAGCAGAAGTAACCTTAGGAGTTATCTGGTCTTCACTCTTAATTTTATAGGTAAAGTGGAGTCCAAATCAGCATGGTCATTGTGTTGTTTTCCAGAGCACCTCTTTTAAAATGAAACTCATGTATAAAAGTCATCTTTAGTCTCCATTAGTTTCCTCTCCCCTGAAGCATTATTTATTTGATCCAGATGATCATCTGCCTCTGCCAAAGTAGTACTGCCCATCTCAGACATGACAAGTAGATGTATGCTGGGACTCATGCTCCTATTCTCCCGCACTATTCTAGTTTAGGAAATACTTAACAAAGATCTATTATTTACAAGTCAGCTTCTTATGGACATTGACAAGGTTTTAGATGTCTCTGAATCAACCAACAGAGCTTACCAGTACTCCCTCCTGCAACACTGTTGATTGATTGGGGGTCAGCTAAAACCTTGCAAATGTCCAAAAACTGCACACTAGGGAAGTATGTTTATGGAGTAAGTCATTGAAGGAAGCAAACAGTGCTAATAATGATATTCCCAAGAGTATAGTTCAATCTCCTGCATTTTTGCTTGCCTATTTGATAAATTAAAAAGCAGTGACCCAGCTATCTGCCTTGATCTTATAAGAGAAAGTAACAATCTAGTTACAAAACCCTTTATGTCTATCATGGTCAAGCACTTATGTATACTCTGTGGTTAGAAAAGTAGTGATCTTGTAACCAAAGGTTTCATCGTTGTTGCTGCTGTCTATATAATTTATAGAGATTTTGGTTAGTCACACATACTCTATAAGTGCAAAGCAAAGAAGAACCATCTACTCATTTTTCTTCCTTTTTTTTTTCAACTTAAGATTCTGCAAGATGAAGAGAGTCTTCTTAAAATAAATAGCAATATCTACTGAAGACAAACTAAATGGTAAAATGAAGACATGATCTCTGTTTTCTACGTATAGAAGGAAAACAGTGGATATTCTAAATGGTGTTATAAGACCAGTATAAAGCCTATAGGTAGAAAATAGAGGCAAAAAGATTTTCTTCTTGATATTATTGACTCTCTTCCATTGAGAGATATCCATCAGTGTCCATCAAAGGGCTCGAGTGCCCCATTTCACAGAAATGCATTAGAAATGATGATGCCTAGTACCTTTTATAGCTCTAATGTGTTTGAGTCCATGGTTCCACGGTTTGTTTCTCTATCCAGCATGGTTTGCACTCGGGGAAATCACAACTTCTGAAGTAGACAGGGGATTTTGCTGAATTAGATGCCACTGTGAAAGACCAAAGTCTGTCTTCAAGAACAAATCTAGTCTGCTTTGACATTTGAGAGAAGAATAGACTAATAAGAATTGAAATTCCTGAGGAAAAGCTGAATGGCATAAGCTACATTAATGGTATAAGAGGGAAAGAGTTTTAAAGTTAGCTCATTAGTTAGCTAATTAGTAGTTAGTTTTAGGAGATAACAGGAGCCAGGTTTTCAAGTCAGTTTGAACCTTTTATAGGTCTAGGAGGCACAGAGGTGAAAGGAACACCGTTCTTATGTCCATGAAACTCACTCTTTGGTAAGAAAAAAAAAAAGAAAGAAAGAAAGGATTAAACAATTGGGAAAAAAAGAGTGAATGATAACCAAATGTTTAAAATTTAAAAACTGGAAGAAATCATACCCATTCTCAAGGATCAGCAAACACTTTGTGGAGTGCAGTGGGGAAATTGTTTTCAAAAAGACTTAGGGACTAATCCAAAGAATGTGACTGATATGAAGAAGGATAAGAGAAGTGAGGAGAAAAAGTAAAGGAACAAATAAGAGAATGTATGGAAAAGGAATTTAATGGGTATGCAGGAAAAATGGGTTGAGGGAAAACAACAACTGGGGAACTGAAGAATTATCCATGGCTTTCAACAGAACTGAAGAAAAAACAGACTCCATCCCGATCCATTAAACATGAGTATGTTTGCTTGTACAATGAATGGTGTGAGATTTTAGCAAAATGCTTTTATGATGCATTCAATAAAATATACCCAAAGGAGGATTCAGCCTTTCTGAAGACAGATGTGGTAAGGGAGGCAGTTGTCTCAGAAGAGTTCTGATAACAGAAACTCCCCCACCCAACCCTCCGGTGGTGGGAATAAAGGCAAGAGTTAAACTTCTCCCTCACATCACAGCTGCATGAGAGGAGACAAGCCAGTCACATTTCTTGAATGAAAAAAGCCCAAATAAATAGTGCAGTCAATGGATAATAAGCATAAGCCTTTCTGTTTATTATTTCTTTTGTCTCTCATTAACCCCATTTTAGGATGAAGACATTGGGAGTTAGAGAGTATTTGAGTTCCCTGGCTGTTAAAACAAATATTATCATGCAGTGGGCTGGTTTAAATAAGGGGAATTTATTGGTTCACGGTTTTGAATTAGGAGAAGTCCAAAATCAAGTCATCAGTGAGGTGATGCTTTCTCCCAGAGGACTGTGGCATTTGGGGGCTGGCTACTGGAAATCCTTGCTCTTCAGCTTTTCTATCACATGGCAGTGCCCATGGTGGCTTCTCCTAGCTTCTCTGCTTATAATGACTCCAGTAATCTGGATTAAAATACAATTTGACTCAGTTGGACCACCCCTTAACTGAACTAATTTCATCAAAACCTTCTATTTACAATGGGTTCAAATTCACAGGAATGAATTAAGAATAAGAACATTTTTCCCTGGGGTTCCTAACTCCAGGTTACCACAAAAAGGCTAAGTAACTCAATTAAGATCACTCAACTAGTAAGTAACAGAGCTGTGATTAGAATCCAGGCCAGGCCTTATGATTTCAGAAACCATCCTCTAAAATAGGATGGTTTTCTCCCTTCTAACTTATTGAGACTTGCTGTTTTGACTAACATGAACTCTGTTCCCAGCTGCTTCTGTGGAGCATAGAACACAGATAACAACAGTGAGCTGACAAGTCGTCATGGTGATAGGATTGTTTGCCATGTGTTCTGACATGACCAGAATCTAGAAGAGAAAACAGGTATCACTGTCTTGGAGATGCAGTCTCAGGCCTCTGCTCCTTAACAGAACTGTCAGGATTACGCTCCTGATTTGCCCCGTTCCCACCTGGTGAAGCAGGTCATTTGGTTCACCTGGGGACAAATCAGACACCTGGGCTCGGGAAGCAACAAATGGAAGGAATTTCTAAGGCCACAGAGGGTTTTCTTGTAAGAGTTAAAAGCTATCATCCGTGCATCCACTTGAATCTACATTTTATATATTCCAAATCCAAGGATGGGAACTTGCAGATATACATTCTATTATAAAATAAATGTATCGGTTTAATTTAACAAAGTGAAAGCTCCAGCCCAGATGTGTAGGCACTTCAGGGGCTCTCTGGTTAAAAAAGGCCAAAGGACAGCCCCTAGCCTTCCTCTCCCCTTTGTCTCCTCTCATGTAAGCCTACTATCCAGAAAGTGTCTCGTCTCTCAGCCTTTTCTTCTTTCCTGACCTGTAACAGAATGCTCTTATACTATGTACCATCTCTTCAGGTTCATGGTCTCTGTATTTTAGGTAAAGAGTGTGATAAAAAGAGAGTCATAGGTGTTTGTGAAAACTCTAATATTGAGAAACTACTGTCTTGTAAATATAGGTGTCCTCAAACTGTTTTAGTTTATTAAGTCATATAAGAAGGAATTTGGCATGTCTGAGACCCAAGGACAATTTCAGCTCTGAAATTGTAATTCTCTTCTGACTAAATGTAAGAACCCTTGGAAGAAGGGATCATTTTGCAATGGAATATGTTCATACGTAAGTCTGTGCCTACAGAAACTGTATAGTAACTGAAAGATTTGTTGCGGGAGAGATTTAGGCAGTGACTAGGTGGCTTGAAGATGATTCAAAGGACCATTGCAATCCTGAAATCTTTTGCTTTGCAGATATTCCAAACACTTTCACACTGTTAGCTGAGCTGATGCCCTTTATCCTTTTAAGGGCCTAGACTGCTCCAGTAGTAACTGGATGGGTGTATCCTAATTCTCTATGCTAGGAAGAGTACTAACCATGTTTCTACATCATCTCCAATAATCTGCGTAACAGTCTTCTGAGAGGTACAGTTATTCTCATTTTAATGAGGGTGAAGTTTAGGTTTGAGAGGCTTAGTGACTTGACAAAGTAAAATATAAATCTGATTTTTTCTAGTAGTAATTACGGGAATCCTATCGCTGTTTTGAAGCACTTATGTGCTACCTATTGTATACTGACGATGAGGGAATCACTGAGAGAATTTAAATTGTAGAACTAAATATTAGCCTTTAGGTATGGAAATCTCCCTCTAGATAGAGTGTGAAGTTTAGATTTGAGGAGGACAAATCTAAAGGTGAGAAAATTATTTAGGAGGTAAATTTATGAGAACCTAAATGAAAGTACTTGCTGTATAAATGGAGAGGAAAAGCACAATATATAATAATAAGGGAATAGGAGGATGTAGGAGATAGGGAAATCCAGAATGACTTCAAGGATGCTCACCTGGATTACCAGGAGATTGGTGCTATTAACAAAGAAGGAACATTCAGGAAGAGAAACATTAATTGAATTTCATCATTTTAATTTTTAAGCACTTGAGGGAAATTCCAGAAGTGCTCTACAGTAGAGTTGTACTTGTGGTTCTGAACTTAAGCAGAAAAGTGAGGTTTGAAGAAGCCTATGTGGAACTCGTTTGCAATCTGACAATACCCAGAGCTACGGATTTAAGTAAAAGTAAACACAGGAAGGAAAAGTCACGTGAGAAGAGATATGAAGAAGGACAAGAACAGAACCCATGGACACAGTCAATTAGAAAATGGGCGCATGAAGAACAGGAATCTGAGACAGGTTATCCAGAAAGAGTAAACAGAAAGAGGTTAGATACATCAGAAAAGGTGGTCATCAATTCAAAGTGGAAGAGTTTAAAGAAGGGAGTACTCAAATTTGACAAATGTTGCAGATGGTGAAAGATCCTTGGAAGTATCTGTTAAATTTGGCAGCAGGGATGATATTGATACCTTTGCAAACATTTTAGCCAAATGAGGGGACAGAATCCAGATTGTAAAGGCTAATGTACAAGTAGAAGTCAGAGAAAACAAGCACATAAATTTATAATGTATTTTACCTTGAAAATGCACAGCCTCTCTTACTCTTCTTCCCAGCCCTGCTCCCATCCTTTCTCTTTTTACCTTGTAAAATTATTTTCCTGAGTAGTCTACATTTTATGATGAATAGAGGGAAACCTATAAGAAAGTAACTAGAACTAGAACACTTAAAATGTATGACTTGCATATTTTCTAACAGGAAAGAGACTTCTAGACAAGAAGGTTGAAAATATGGGACAGATGAGTGAGAACAGATGGTACAAGAGTGAAGTCAATATAAAAAGGAACTCATAGTCCAGAGGAGGTACAGACTGAATTGGAAACTTCTCTTCATCTGAGATGGTAGTGAGTAAGATAAGGGTGTCTCATGATACAGATAAACTTCTAGGTGCATGTCCAGGACATTGAAGTCCTGCTTTTTAGATGCTTTGCTTTTTTTTCACTGAGAGAAAGTAAGAGGGTGCTCTAGTTTGCTAGCTTCCGGAATGCAATATACCAAAAACAGGATGGCTTTTAAAAAGGGGAATTAAATGAGTTGCTAGTTTACAGTTCTAAGGCCAAGACAATGTCCCAATTAAAGCAAGTCTATAGAAACGTCCCATCAAAGGCATCCAGAGAAACATACCTTGGATCAAGAAGGCAGATGAAGTTCAGGGTTTCTCTCTCAAGTGAGAAGACACATGGCAAACACCATCACAGTTTTCTCTCTCAGCTGGAAAGGCACATGGTGAACACGGTCAGGGTTCCTCTCTCATCTTGAAGGGCACGTGGCAAAACACAGCATCATCTGCTAGCTTCTTCTCCTGGCTTCTGGTTTCATGAAACTCCCTGGAAGGCATTTTCCTTCTTCATCTCCAAAGGCCACTGGCTCGTGGACTCTGCTTCGTGATACTGCAGCATTCTCTGCTCTCTCTGAATCTCTTTCATTCTCCAAAATGTTTCCTTTTTTTATACGACTCCAGTAATTTATCAAGACCCACCCAAATGGGTGGAGACATGTCATCACCTAATCCAGTTTAACAACCACTCTTGGTTAAATCACATCTCCAGGGAGATGATCTGATGACAGTTTCAAACATACAGTATTGAATAGGGATTATTCTACCTTTATGAAATGGGATTTAGATTAAAATGTGGCTTTTCTAGGGGACATACATCCTTTCAAACCAGCACAGAGGGCAAGATACTGTTCTGAAAAATGAGAATAAAGGAAGAGACTTGAAGAGAAGTGAAGGTTTTGAAGAACAAATGAGGGACTAGAAAAAGGCACTGGATAATAAGTAAAACAATTCACAAAGGCATTGATGACTCTGTTAAGACTTCCTATACTTTTTTTTAAAAGATGCCCAGCAACTTGTGTATAGGACCAGACAATAAGGAAAATATATTTATTTTGGCTTTCTGTAGATCCCAGTATTAAAAGTCAAATCAAGCTAACTTTTTTTCACATCCATCCTTTTTTGGGGATATATTTTCCAGATATGATCCAAAAGGATCATGAACTTGAAGAAAGCTCTGGGAAGCCTTGAGCTTTCCTTTGGACCTCATCAGAGTCATCTGCCACTGTGATCACATTCAAGCAAATACCATAGTCCTGCCCTCTTTTCTGTCTCTAAAGATACTGCAATGTGCATGTTCCATAAAGACAGTTTATGAAATAGGGCATTTGTGATACTGAGGATGAAGTGCTTGGACATTTTATAGGAAAAGATTTAAAACTTTCAGCAATATAAATAAAATTCTAGCTTCTAAGTTCTCTGGTTAATTCATGGAGAGTTTCTGTTCTATTGGTTAGTTCCTCCTTGCTCAGCTTTCTGTCCATTTATTCACCCATCCGTTCAATGAAAAGAGAGGAAAAATATTTAATGAGAACATTCCATGTACAAAGCATTGAGCCGTTGCTGCCAATGAAATATTCCTTAACTTCATGGTTTTATATTCTGCAGGGTATCCAGAATTATAGTTATACAATTTATTACTTAATTATAATTGTTATATGTTTTACAAGTATAATACTCACATAAGTTCCCTCTTTGTCTTTTATCTAATGCAAATTTATTAATGTAATAAATTAAGCACAAATAATTTTTCATGCTTGAAGAGTACAATTTTGGCTACTTGGAAGACCTAGTTTTCCATAATAACTAGTTCCCTTATGGTTCAGGATAGCCATTCATTCAATATATATTAAATACACACATTTATTAGTGCAAATATATGAAAATGTCTTTAGATATGTGCATATATATGTATAAATGCACATACATACCCATGCACATATATTGCAATATTGCAATACTGCCTAAGTTTATTGATTTATGTTTTTAATGAGATATTAAAGATAAAATAAAATCCTTGAAGAAAAATTCAAAAGAAGCAACCAGATATTGCTGTTAGCAAAATATTTAGCATTAATCTTCCCTCTCCCCCTCCATAGCAACGACTGGCTGCTATGGCAACCTTTCCCCCAGCACTGCGGAGCTTCTCCAATGAAAAGCACAAGGCCTTGGAGACTTCAAATGTCTTAGAGACTTCAAATGTCTTTTGTACAAAGCAGTCTAAACCTTTTACCCTAGAGCCATTACCATTCTGTGCTTCAGAGCGCCTGCCTACACACATTTAATTTTTTACATCCTGACTTTCTCTCGATTCACTCAACATCTCTCCAGTATAGCAGGAAAAAGAAAATCTATAACATTTCCTTGCACAGAGTAGGTTCTCAAGAAATAGTGTTTTTTGTTGTTGTTGTTGATTTTTGATTACTTAACTGATTGGTTCCAAGCAAGTTTCATATAGATCTAAATAAGTTGGGCATTTAACCTAATTTCTTCTGATTGCACTGTTCTTTC
Organism: Tamandua tetradactyla; assembly: GCF_023851605.1. NCBI lineage: Eukaryota > Metazoa > Chordata > Mammalia > Pilosa > Myrmecophagidae > Tamandua > Tamandua tetradactyla. The sequence goes on from NC_135344.1 coordinate 40,569,997, forward strand.
ACTCCTTTCTCCCTCGTCTCTGATCCAACCCACATTAATTACTGATGATCCTACAAAAGCTCTGTGATCACTTCTGCCTTAGGCATTTGTTAGCATTCTTTCTGCTCCCAAAATACTCCACCTCCCCACCAAATTGAGTAATTCCTACTTGTCATCCAGGTCTCGGATTAAGGTTCTCTTCCTCAAGAAGCCATGACCATGAGTCCTGGGGCTGGGCACTACTTGTCAGTGCTGCCCAAATGCCTGGCGCTGGCCACACCCACCATACCAAACTGAAATTTCCCTTGAATTTTCTACTGTCCCAGCCAACAACCAGTTCCTCTTCTCATTGTAGCCCCAGATTATTCCCATGGCCTACATTTGGGTAGGCTCATTCTACTAATATTGAGTGCCTACTAGTGCCAGTTCCTGAGTTGGGGAACAGGTATAGAGATGAACAAGACAGTCAAAGTCTTGTTCTGTGCTGTGGTGGAGGAAGACCAAAAATAAACACATAAGCAAATTGGCCAGATGATTTCAGAGAGCACTTTAGGGCCAGGAAAGAAAGAAAGCAAGGAATGGGATAGTGTTACTGGCAATGTGTGAGAATTCTTTTGAGAGGATAGGGAGGTGGTGTGTCTCAAAGGAGGAGGCATTTTAGCTTAGACAGGAATGATGAAAAGAAACAACCAGGAAGAGATCTGGGGACACAGATTCCAGGCAGAAGACGCAGCATATGCGAATATCTGAGGGCATAAGATTGTACTTGGCATATATGGAAATATATGGTTGGGCATGAAAAATGAGACAGAATTGAATTTGGAGAGGCCAATAGAAGTCATATTATATAGGATCTGTTGGTTTTGATGAGAAATAGAAAAAAATTTAAGTAGATCCATAATATGATCTAAAGGAGTTGAAATTTTCCTCTGGCCTCTTCAGTCATTGTAAAAAAGTAGCATTTATTTTGGGTGTACACTCTATGCCAGGAACTAATGCGAAGTACTTTTTATGTAATAAGTCATTGAATTATTTTAACTCCTATGAGAGAGGCTTTCATACATGAGGATGTTGAGGCATAGAAGGCTAAGGAACTTCCCAAGCATTAATGGCTAGGAAGCGGTGTTGCCAGACTTTGGATCCTATAGTCTGATTCCAGGATCCATACTCTTATCCTTGGTGGCAGGAGTGTCGGGTGCCTTACTAAAAGCCATACTTTGACACAATTACAATTGGAATATCCTGTGGCTTCTGGAATGCTCCTTGATGGATTCCCTATAATGGAATTTGGAGTCACCAGTGACTATTTATGGAATATCATTATCACCATTCTTAAGATTAAATATTTAATGAACATCTGCCACCTGCAGTGTTAATAGCTAAACACATAAGGATTAAAAGATGAACAAGATATAATTTCTCTGTCTTGCAGTTTGGTTTGTGTGATAAAAAAAATTATATAAGGCCCATAAACTACCCTCATGGATGATGAGTTACACAGTAAAGCCAAAGCCAACTTTGGACTGGGATGGTCTATGAAGACTTGATAAGAGAGAAAGTTCTGCCCTAGGTCTGGAAGAGGTGGGAGAGAAGGAAAAAAAGAGGGCTTTTTAGACTGGGGCAAAAGGAATATGCAAATGATAGAACTCAGTAAGTCCAAACAAGTTTATTGACAAGATAGGCTAGTTTACTAAAACAGTAATTTTCAATTTTATTATCAGTTTAGCAGAGTGAATTCTCACAGGAAACTTTTATCTATGATGTAAGCAGAAATCAATGGTAAAGAAGCAGACAACTCCAAAGCAAAATGGATAGAACTTATAAACTTGGAAAAGGAAATTAGAACAACCAATGAGTGGGAGAAGGTGCTCACCCTCTCTAATAATCAGGAGAGTGGATATCATGGTGGAAAGTTCTATTAATGACAAACCAACATGAGCTTCCTTTATTCTTAAATGTGTCCATACTGTCCAGGACCCTGCCCATCATTCAAGACCAATCCTCCCAATCTTCCCAGAACAGACCTCCTACTTGTTCCCTTCCTGTCTTAAAATTTTGTCCAGCCCGAAGTTTTCTGGGTTCTGATCCTGTTATTAGAATTTCAACCACTGTCCAGTTTGCCATCTTTAGCTTTGAGCTTGCTCTCCTCAAAAGTTCTATCCTCCCACTCTTCCCCATCTGTTCTTTTTTAGTAAACTTTCATTCAGTGAGGGGTGGGATTTGGGGCAGCAACAAGGTCCCACTGCTGCTGGTGTCTTTTTGGGATGTGATACTATGGGCTATTTCTGCTTGTTGTAGCTCCAGTTTGGCACTGTCTTGGAGAAGGGCATAAGATCCTAGTGCCAATCTGGTTCATTCTGGTATGAGTCACCTCCGTGGATGTGTAGTTACCTCATGGATAGTAATAGTGGTTTCCTCAGGTATGGTCAGCTTCATAGGGAGGCCCCTGTTGTTCCAGGATCCCCCAGAGAGACCACTTTCTCTCTCTTTAGCACCCAGCAGTACACAGACCAACCCCATTGATAACTGTGCCTTTTCATTTGTCCCATTTGATTCCAGGACTATTACTCAGTTTCCATCTATGCTGGGTTGAAAGGGGTTATGTACCCTAGAAAAGTCGTGTTTTAATCCTATATTCCATTTTGTAAAGACAGCATTTCTTCTAATCCCTATTCTGCACTGTATGTTGGAAATTTTAATTAGATTATCTTCATCTCTGATTACCTTCATTAGGTGTAGACGTGTCTCCACCCACTCTATGTAGGTCTTGATTAGTTTACCAGAATCCTACAAAAGTGGAAGCTTTTGGAGAAAGCTTCAGAAAGACATAGCCACAAGAAGCAGAGAGTCCACCAGTCATTGACTTTTGGAGATGAAGAAGGAAAATACCTCCTGGGGAGCTTCATGAAACAAGAAGCCTGGAGAGAAAGCCACAGCAGATGCCACCGTGTTCACCATGTGCCCTTCCAGCTGAGAGAGAAGTGCTGAACGTCATCAGCTTTCTTGAACCAAGGCATCTTTTCCTGGATGCCTTATATTGGACATTTCTATAGACTTGCTTTAATTGGGACATTTTCTCAGCCTAGAACTATAAACTAGCACTTATTATATTCCCCTTTTTAAAAGCCATTCCATTTCTGGTATATTGCATTCTGGCAGCTAGCAAACTAGAACACCATCCTTCAAGCCAAGTGAGGCCAATGGGAATGGAATTGCTCCCATTCTCTTTTTTGTATCCTATATTTTGTTTTATTTTAATGTCCTACTGTCACAGGATAGTCCATAGAACTCCCCACCCCTCACTTTAGTTATTACTAATAAGAATGGAACACCAATTTCTAGGTGAAAGTAAACTTCATTCTCAAGGGCATGTTCAGCAAAATCCATCCCACTTTACCTTGCCCTCACCCACAGACTGGAAGCAAACAAAACTATGCTAACAGTTGCTAATCCTAAGTGATGGTTGGTTTCATTGGCCTTCAAACTTGTCTATATTTATTTATTTTTTTTTACCTAAGAAGAGAAAACAAAAAATATCTTAATTTACTCAAGGTTCAGCCTGCCTGAAGTAAGGGACATGTTAAAGGATAGTTGCCCCTTGGTCATCGCCAATTCAGAAAACTTAGTTCTTTTAAATTTTTTACCTACAACAGCTTTTGGGTCTCCTTGTCCACTTGCCTTAGAAGGCACTGTGATTTAGCATATATACCATCTTGGAGACTGATTTCAGCACCTCCTGATTTAAGTCCCAACTCTGTCACTTATTTTAAACGTAGACTCCGATAAGTTATTAAGCTTTTATTAGGCTCAGTTTTGTTCTGTAATATAAAGATACAACCCAGCTTTCAGGGATGCTATATAGGTAATGTGAAAATGTATGTTTAAATGTTAGCACAGTGCTTAGTACATAAAAAGAACTCAAAAATGATAGTACTATTCAATCAAGTTGGGGAACAGAAATAATACCCATTGGCATAAACTGTGTTCTGTAAGAGAAGGCAGAATGAAGGGATTATGAGCAGAAGGTTGTGAGCACATTAACAGAGTAGGTTTCATGGTGTGTTTTCTTTTTTTTTTTTTAATTTTTTTATTAATCAAAAAAAAGAAAAGAAATTAACACAACATTTAGAAATCATTCCATTCTACAAATGCACTCAGTAATTCTTAGTATCATCACATAGATGTATGATCATCAATTCTTAGTACATTTGCATCGATTTAGGAAAAGAACTAGCAAAACAGCAGAAAAAGATATAGAATGTTAATATAGAGAAGAGAATTAAAATAATAATACTAATAATATATATATATATATAAAAAGGAAAGAGAAAAAAAACAAAAACAAAAGATACAAACACACAAACAAACAAAAAACCATATTTCAGGTGCAGCTTCATTCAGTGTTCCAACCTAGTTACATTACACTTAGGTATTATTGTGCTGTCCATTTTTGAGTTTTTGTATCTAGTCCTGTTGCACAGTCTGTATCCCTTCAGCTCCAATTACCCATTATCTTACCCTGTTTCTAACTCCTGCTGGTCTCTGTTACCAATGATATATTCCAAGCTGATTCTCGAATGTCGGTTCACATCAGTGGGACCTTACAGTATTTGTCCTTTAGTTTTGGGCTAGACTCACTCAGCATAATGTTCTCTAGGTCCATCCATGTTATTACATGCTTCATAAGTTTAGTCTGTCTTAAAGCTGCATAATATTCCATCGTAGGTATACGCCACAGTTTGTTTAGCCACTCCTCTGTTGATGAACATTTTGGCTGTTTCCATCTCTTTGCAATTGTAGATAATGCTGCTATAAACACTGGTGTGCAAATGTCCGTCTGTGTCTTTGCCCTTAAGTCCCTTGAGTAGATACCTAGCAGTGGTATTGCTGGGTCGTAATCCATTCTGCCATTCTATGTCTTTTGATTGGGAAATTCAGTCCATTAACTTTTAGTATTATTACTGTTTGGATAATATTTTCCTCTACCATTTTGGCTTTTGTATTATATATATCATATCTGATTTTCCTTCTTTCTACACTTTACTCCATACCTCTCTCTTCTGTCTTTTCGTATCTGACTCTAGTGCTCCCTTTAGTATTTCTTGCAGAGCTGGTCTCTTGGTCACAAATTCTCTCAGTGACTTTTTGTCTATAAATGTTTTAATTTCTCCTTCATTTTTGAAGGACAATTTTGCTGGATATAGGAGTCTTGGTTGGCAGTTTTTCTCTTTTAGTAATTTAAATATATCATCCCACTGTCTTCTAGCTTCCATGGTTTCTGCTGAGAAATCTACACATAGTCTTATTGGGTTTCCCTTGTATGTGACAGATTGTTTTTCTCTTGCTGCTTTCAAGATCCTCTCTTTCTCTTTGACCTCTGACATTCTAACTAGTAAGTGTCTTGGAGAACGCCTATTTGGGTCTATTCTCTTTGGGGTGCGCTGCACTTCTTGGATCTGCAAATTTAGGTCTTTCATAAGAGTTGGGAAATTTTCAGTGATAATTTCTTCCATTAGTTTTTCTCCTCCTTTTCCCTTCTCTTCTCCTTCTGGGACACCCACAACATGTATATTTGTGCGCTTCATATTGTCATTCAGTTCCCTGATTCCCTGCTCAAGTTTTTCCATTCTTTTCCCTATAGTTTCTGTTTCTTTTTGGAATTCAGATGTTCCATCCTCCAGTTCACTAATTGTAGCTTCTGTCTCTTTAGATCTACCATTGTAGGTATCCATTGTTTTTTCCATTTTTTCTTCTTTGTCCTTCACTCCCATAAGTTCTGTGATTTGTTTTTTCAGATTTTCTATTTCTTCTTTTTGTTCAGCCCATGTCTTCTTCATGTCCTCCCTCAATTTATTGATTTGGTTTTTGAAGAGTTTTTCCATTTCTGTTCGTATATTCAGCATTAGTTGTCTCAGCTCCTGTATCTCATTTGAACTATTGGTTTGTTCCTTTGACTGGGCCATATCTTCAATTTTTCGAGCGTCATCCATTATTTTCTGCTGGTGTCTGGGCATTTGATCAGATTTCCCTGGGTGTGGGACCTAGCTGGTTGAAAGCTTTTTCTGTGAAATCTCTGGGCTCTGTTTTTCTTTTCCTGCCCAGTAGGTGGCGCTCCTGGCGCTCGTCTGTCTGCACGGCAGTCGGCCCGGGAAACCGCGCGTGGAGGCGGGGGGTCGCTGGCCTCCGCAGCTTGGGAGAGTGCCGGTCCTAATTGCCCAGCTGGCCCGAAACGCCAAGCGTGACGGGAGGGCCCCGCTATCCAATGTTCCCAGTCAGACCGGGGAGCCACGTGCGTGGAGGGGACCCCAGTCGCCAGCCGCCTGGGCTGGGAAAACGCGCGCCCCTCGGGTATCTCACCGCAGCAGATTCTCCCTGCCCGTTCAGCTGTTCCAGAATGGGGTACGCTGTCTTTTTGGTCTCTGTCGTGACTCCGGGAGCTGTTTCCTATTGTTTCTGTTTCTTTAGTTGCTTTTCTGGAGGAGGAACTAAGACCCGCGCGTCTTACTAAGCCGCCATCTTCTCCGGAAGTCTTCATGGTGTGTTTTCTTGAAACCCAAGGTTTGTGTAGTGGAATGGTAGACCCTATGTCCTCAACAAAGCCTCAGACAATTGGGCAACCAAAATGGCTCTGAGACTTCCTCTCACGTTTCTCAGGCTAAAAGGAAAACTGCCGGTCTGGAGTGGGACAGATTCAGTGTTGGGGTGAGGGTAGGTGGGAAACAGTGACTGAAATCTTTGTTCTTGAAGCCAAGATGAGGAGTGGCTTGCCCTCACCTTCACCACGACAAGGGAAGTAGCTCCAATATAATCGCTCCTCAAACTTAGAGGGACCTGCAAAAAGAGGCTGTTATCTCTTCTCCACTTGATCTTCTGAATGGGTCACAGATTTTTTTCACCTATCTGGAAATGAGAGTTGAAGAAAACTGGCAGGGCAGTGAGATGGAACGTGCTATAAGCGTATTCTTTGGTGTGTCAAAATCTTGGGTTTCCATGTGTCAGTGACTATAGCTGAGGCTGGGACATCTTGACAGTGCTTTGCTTTGTTTTGTTTCTTGTTTTCCTCATAAGAAATTTGAGATGAAATCTAAGCACTTACCTTCTAAGAATTATTCTCAGATTGAACAAGTAAACAAATCAGGCTAAATATGTCAAAAGGACTTTCATTAGAATTGCCCAAGGAAACTGGCTTGGCCTCTCATGGTTAAAACTGATCAAACCAATTGTACAAGTAAACAAAATCCAAATCTGACAATCACAGATTTGGGCAGCTCTTCCTTCAAGTGATCAACAAAGATGTTTTGATCGCAAATGTCTCAGGAAAGGTCTGCTGTACTTCCTTGTTATCTTGATGATGTAGGTTGTATAAGGAAAATTAAGAGCTCTATGGGCAAGAATGAAGTGAAACTCAAACAGGAACATATTAAAGTATAGAATAAATCTCAGAGTTTGTTCTATACAGTTTTAACAATACCCACAAGGCTTAACCACAAAGGTACTTTTCTTGTGAACTTCTCTTGGAGGAACCAGATCCATCTTTCTACCATTCCCTCCTCATTCAAGTTATCAGTTAGGGCGGAGAAGTATCAGTTTTCTTTTGTCTTTAAGAATTATATAGGCTACAAGGCAACAAACATTACCCTGACTACTTTTACAGTAATTTAATTTATGGTATTTATTTTACTTTTACCTAACTCAGGTAAAAGCCAAAAAGATATAAAGGGTGATGAAGCGCCTGAAGTCAGCAGATTGTTGGGAATGGAACTCGAATTGACCACCGTGTTTGCCACCTCCCACTGGCAGCTGGACCTGAGCTAGAATAGGCTCTGCTTGCCAGTGGGCCCCAGTGGTCACATCAACCCCCCATGCAGCTATGGTTGTCTTCTAATGCCTACTCTGGCAAGTGGCATTGCAGAGAGCACCTACTGTATCACACAATGATATTCCTTGGTGAAAAAGATCACATATATTAAGAAGATGGCTCCCTTGGATTGTTGAAATTTACTATTACTTGTAAGTAATATTTTACTTACATTCCTTCTATTTCTGCTATTGCTTTCAGAGGCCTCAGGTGGCACATTAAATCACAAACTCTTCTTTGCAATTGAAGGCACTGAGGTACAATGTTATCTGTGTCAACTGCCCCCCAAATAATTTTTCTGCTATATTGTGTGGACTTGCTCTTTATTTTTCACCCATATTTCTGTATTTATTTAAACTTTCTTTTTATGTAAATGTGATGTGAAATATTCTATGCCATTTGCTTGCCATTTAAGAATTATCTTAAGTTGTAAAGACTCACATCAGAAGAATCAAATATATTTGGAAAATTAGCAAAGGTTGCTGAAAGAGCATGAGTCATAAAACCTCACATCATAATAATCAATTAAATACATTTGAAGAATTAGCAAAGGCAGCTGAAAATAACATGAGAAATAGAACTACAAATAATATTTGATGGAAGTGAATGAAACTTGATGGCTGTTTTACTTAACTAGGTATGTGACCTTGAACCAATTCCTCAACCTTTCTAGGCATGAAGCTCCTCATGAGAACTAATTTTTTTTTAATTAATTCCTTTCGAACACTGTGCTTCATTCTTAGCAGTTACTGTATCATGTTGATGAATATTGATGACTTTAGGAATACTTAATTTTACTTGAGATTTGAATAGACAAGATATAATACATTAAAAGAATATGTTGATTATCTCGTTCTTGAAACCAATAGAAGCTGTTAATTCTTGTCATACATATGGTTCTGATCCAGTCAATGGCCTCCTGTGGTCCTAAAATTACTTTCAGAAAAAGTATTGAAAAATTTATGGCCTTCAAACCCACCATAATTACCAAGCATAAAACCTAGAGACCTTTAAAAATGCATGTTTGATGGGGTTGTTTTTTTCTTAGATGTTTGGGCCTATGATCTTCCATTGAATTTATGGTATATAAACTCCAAGGTCAAAAGAAGCAATGACAAATGCCTGGTTTGGCAGCACTGATGTGAGATAGAAAAATATCTGTTTTCTTTTTCATTTCCTTAAAAGCTTCTTATTAGATCAGTAACCTATTTTTTTTTTATTTTTAAGAAAAATCTTAAAGTAGAAATATACTTTAAAATTAATTTCAGTGTTTTAATAAAATTCTAAGTTTAATTTCCATCTAGGTTTCATTAAACTGTAAAATGAGTAAGTTGTTCTTCAATTAGATAACATGGAATTAATATTCTGATGATGAATCTAAGAATAGATGAAACTACATTTCATACTTTAAAAACAGGGTTCATGATTCTTAATTACTTACCAAAGAAATGAGTAGCCACAGAGTTAGATGTGTTCCAATGTGCTAAAAATCATAAAACATGCAGTTATGTCATCTAGTAAAGATATTATTCTGCTGAATATGATTCCTATCTGAATCTTTGCATGTAATGCATCTTCTGATTTTATTTTATGGTTCATCTTGATTGTTGCATTGGAATTTTTAATGAATTTTGGTGTCTAAGAATTTATTCAATTTTTACATTTTTATTATGTAAAAATGGACAATATATAAGGGTGTGTGTGCATTTGTAAAGAGAAATGTGCATATATATGAATGTATATGTGCGTGTATATATATATATATGTATATATAGAGAGAGAGGATGATATATTCATCTCTAGATGTAAAAATTTTGCCACATTTCCTCTTGATCTTTATTTTCATGAGTGGTATTTTAAAAAGTGTTGATTTAATTAAACATTTAACCCTAATCCCTTTCTATTTCTCTCCCTAGAGAAAACTTACCTTCCACCTTTCCTTTGCATGTGGAAGCAATTTCCAATAATCCCCATCCATCTTGAATAATAATAATAATAAGGCCAACTCAGTGTCAAAGCACCATTGAATGTACTTTCATTTCCCTACCAATTTGGAATGCAATGCCATTAATACATATATCAAATTCCTATATATATATTGATATTTTTATAGATTCTCTATTCTACAGTATTAGTCTATCCATTTATAGACAGTATTAATAGAGTAAGTTTAACATTATTGTTCTCCTCCTCTTGCCTCCTTATTAGAATTAAAATACTTCTTTCCTAGTTTTATCTTTATTATTCACTAGGGACTTTACTATCTCGTATTATATGAGATATTTTATTGAATGAGATATTATATGAATATGATATTGAATTATAGAATGCCATTCTATAATTCAAAACTGTTCAGCATTTGTATTTATTTGCCTTGAAGTTACACAGTAATTTCAAGTTATTTGTAAGTTTTATATTGAAGCTCACCACCAAAAACATAGTATAAGTCCATTATATCTATCTGATTTTATAAATTTAAAATAATATGAAAAGTAAAAGTTATTCTTAATAAATTTGCTTGCAAAACCTGACCAGACTCGATGCATTTTGTGGCAAAAACCAGTCTGTCATGATCTGTGATCTATTTAGAGACCTTATATATTCTTCTTACTGTGAGTGTACAAATATTGAGTTATAGAAATGTTACTATACTTGAGGACAGGGTGCTGCCCCAAATTCAAAAGGGGGTACTACATAATAAACAATGCATCTGTTAAATAGATTTTATTGAGATATCATACAGAGAGTGCGCAAATTACAATCAAGTGCAAAATTATGTGACTTTATCACAAAATAAATCCATCTTGGCACCACCATGTAGATCAAGGAAGATAAGTAAAAGCATCCAGAAAACTCCCTTGTGTCCTCTCCCAAAGAAAAACTATATTGATTCCTAACACTAAAGAATAGCTTTTATATTTTTCCCGCTTAATGGAATGAAATTGCATACCAGACTAAAGTAGCAATAAGGGAAACTAGCTGTGGGGCATGTGAGACCTTTCTGTGCTATCGTTGCAACATTTCTATAATTCTAAAACTATAATGAAATATAAATGTTATTAAAAATATCCCCTTGATCTGGTATATTTTACTCAACATTATTATGTTTGTGAGATTTATCTGAATTGTGTATAATGGTATTTTATTCGTTTATATTGGACAGTGTCCCATTTGATTACTATATAACCAATTATTTACTAAGTCTATTAATGATAATATTTGTGTTGCTTTCAGTTTTTTGTCTATTAAAGATAATGGTGCAATAGACAAATTTGTACCTTTATTTTGTTACATATATCTACTTAATTTTCTTGAATATACCACTATGAGTATAATTGTGAGTCATGCAGTATATCTATGTTCAGCTTTAGTAGATACTGCCAAGCATTTTTCCAAGATGATTGTATAATTACCCACATACCAACAGGGTAGGAGAAGTTTATTTGTGTTACATCCTAACCAACCTCAGCCTTTTAAATTTCAATCATTCTGTGGTAGTATCTCCCGTGGTTTTAATTTGCTCTTCCCTGATGATGAATTAGGTTGTGTATATTTTCATCCAATTTTGTAGGCCATTTGGATAACATCTTTGTGAAATCCTCTTTGGATTGCCTACATTATTTTTCTTATGTAATTGCAGAAGTTCATAGATTTTGGATATGCATCCCTTGTTGGTTATGTATAATGCTAATATCTTCTCCCATTCCATGGCTTGCCATTTCACCTTCTTAATGGTGCCCTTTGTGGCACCTCCATAATGTTTAATTTATCAGTCATTTCCTGCATGATCATGCCTTCTGTATCCTACTTAAGAATATTTGCCTATCCTTAAGACATGAATTTATTCTCTTATAATGTCGTCTAGAAACAATATTGTTTGATTTTTCATTCCTAGGTCTATAATTCACTGGAATTCATTTTCACATATTGTATTAAGTAAGGATCCAGAGTCTTTTCTTTTTTTAATATGTGGCTATCCAGTTGAGGTAGCACTACTTATTAATAAATAAATAAATAATGATTTCCCCCATTTCTTATGGCAATTATTTGTCTTAATGTAAGTGCTCCTAAATGTGAAAATTTGTTTCTGGACTCTCTAGTCTATTCCATTCTATGTGTCTATCCTTGTGCCAAGACCACACTGTTTAAATAAGGCAGCTATATAATTTTTTTTTATTTTTATATTCAGTAGTGTAAGGCCTCAATGCTTATTCGAGATTGACTTGGCTATTTTTGATCCTTTCCATGTAAAGCCACAACAAAATTTAAAACATAGTTATTTTCTCCAAAATCATTCTGTGATACATAAGTAAATTTGTGTAGAAGTGCCGTCTTTATGATATTCAATCTCCCAACTCATGTATGTGGCGTATATAAATGTCCATTTACATAATTCTTCTTAGATTTCATTTGTGAAGATAAGTAGTTTTCTATGTAGAGTACTGCCTAGCTTTTATTTTTTAAAAAATAAATTATTTTTATGAATATCTATTAATATATTCATTGTAGTTGTTACACTTTATTGCATTATCTCCAGTTCAGTATTCAATAAAATGGTAAAAGCAGCCTTTCATCTCTTATTTTCAATCACAGGGAGAAAGTTTTCAGAATATTACCATTAAATATAATGTTATCTGTTAAATATAATGTTTCTGTAGGTGTCATTTATCAGATTTTAAAAGTTCCACTCTACCCCTAGTTTTCTAAGGATTTTTGTCATAAATAGGGTGTTGAATTTTTTTAATACTTTTTATGCATTTAATGAGATGATCATATGATTTCTTTTTCCTTTATTCTCTTAATGTTGGTAAATTCCCTAGTTGTTTTCCTTGTGGTAAACCAACCTTGCATTTCTGGCATGAATGCAGATTGGTCATGATATGTTAGCTTTGTTATATGTTACTGAAATCAGTTAGCTAATATTTGGTTTAGGATTTTTTGCATCTGTGTTCATGAGAATGATTAGCTGCAATTTTCCCTTTCTTATTATATCCTTGTCATGTGTTGATATCAATCCTCTGGGGCTTCATAAAGTAAGTTGTAAATCATCTTTTTTCTATTTTCTAGATTAGCTTGCGTAAGCTTGATTTATTTCTTCCTTAAATGTCAGGAAGAAGGAATTGAATAAGTCCTCTGGACTAGATACTTGACTGTAGGAAAGCTTCAATTATACATTTAATCTCTTTTCTAAAGATATAGGATTATTCAAATTTTCTATTCTTCTGTACTTTTTGGTAAATTGTTGTTTTGGTTAGGAATTTGTCCCTTGTGTGACTTGTCAGATTTATTTGCACAAGGTTATTCCCTTATTATCTTTTTATGTTTGTAGGATCTATAGTGATGTATTCTTTGTCTTTCTTGATATTGTTTACTTGTACTTTCTCTCCTTCTCTCTTTCTCCCTTTAATCTGTCTTGTTAGGGCAAGATATTTGGATATCTTTTTAAAAATCCCACATTAGTTTTTGTTAATCTTGACTATGTCAAATTGTTTTCTGTTTCATTGATTTCTGCCTTTATTGTTATCATTTCCTTCTTTGTGTTTATCATTATTTTTCTAACTTGTTGAGCTGAATATTGATTATTAAATTCTTAGCGTTTCTACTTTTCATAAATATGCATGCAATCCTATAAACATTCTTCTAAACAAAGATTTATATAATTCCACACACTTTGGTATGTTATGTTTATTATTACTCAGTAATAAACATTTTCTAATTTTGACCTATTTCTTGTTTCCCAAACATTTGGGGAATTACTGTATTTTTTTCTATTAATATATATAGCTCAATGCTACTTGTTGGAGACTATGACATGATTTTGATTTTTTGATAAGTTTTGAGATTTCCTTTATAGTTTACCACAAAGTCAGTTTCTATAAATGCCATAGGTTCACTTGAAGAGGATGTGACTTTTTCAGTTGTTGGGTACAGCATTTTATATATGTAAATAAATAAACATAAAGTAAATGAGCTCAATTTTGTTAATAATGTAATTCAAATCCTCTGTATCCTTAATGACATTTTTCCTACTTATTCTTTCAGTTTCTGAGAGAGGTGTGTTAAAATCTCTCATGGTAATTTTAGATTTGAGTTCTGTCAACTTTTTCTTTATATAAACTCAGCCTGTATTTTTGAGTACATACAAATTTATAAGTATAATATATTCCTGAGAGATTGGCCTTTTTCATTATAAGTCTCTCATATCTAATAATGATCTTTTTACTTATTGTCTACTTTGTCTAATATTGTGTCAATCTACTACCTTTTGTGTTTCAAATCCATTCAAAATTCAAACTTTCTATATTCTCATATTTAAAGTGTTTCAACAGAAAGTGAACTTACAGAAATCTAGTCTACCAATCTTTGTCTCTTCTAATCAGAGTATGTACTGCATTTATGTATAACTGATAGCCACAGTCTAGCAATTATTTGTAATTCTTCATTCCCTCCCCACCTTTGACATCTTCAGTATGAGCTGCATATACACACTGCCCCATTAACTTTAGGTATCTCCGTGGTCTTCTTTTGATCATTGGAATATCGGCAAAAATATCTCACCTCTTGCCCACCTGCCCTCTGTCATGAGAACATCATATCCTACATAAGAGGTGCTCTTTCAGCCTTGGAATAAGAAATCCCTAGAATAAGTAGATAGGAGGAACAAACCTGAACACAACCAAGTCTGGAGCTGAGCTGCCACAGCCTACCCTTCCCCCCTCAACTTCTAACAGGCAATGTAGTCAAGAAATAAATGCTTTTCTACACCACAGAGATTTTTTTTTTAGCTATTTTTTAATACAGCATAACCTAACGAAAGTTGATTAATATAGGAAATTGTACCAGGACTGTAATGTTGCTATGGAAAACTTAAAATTTGTGTCGTTTGGCTTCTGGGTGAGGAAAATGACTGTTGAAAGAGACTAAAAAATTGACTGGCAACCATTCTATACAGTGTAAAACATTTGGTGAGTTTATTATTGTCTAATAAACTTATGACTGTGCAATTAGTAGTAACTCAGAACATTAATAACTTTAGTTGCTTGTTTTTACTATAATACAGAAATGAGCTCAGAAAAAGCTAGCAAAAAGTCTGTTTGCTAGGAGGAATGAAAGAGAGACATAATCCAGATGTTCTGAATCTTACAGGGTTAAAATATAATGCTCATCTCTGTTTAACAGCCCTTGGTGCAGTTCATCTAACAGAATGCAGTGAAGAGCCTGGCTTTGGATTCAGAGAGACATGGGGGGTTTCACATCCCAGCTCAGTCACTTATTAGCAATATGGTGTGGTATAGTAGTTAAAAAAAAAAAAAAAAAAAGACAGCGTTTTGATCTGGTGTCAGACAACTTCAAAATTTCAAAAACATAAAAGAACAAAATTTCCTTCTTAGTTATGCCACGTATGTAGCGTGGTTGAGCTAGGGACACTACTCCTCATAGTCTTAGAGTCTCTCGAGATCCCAAACTAGGATGGAGCCTGCACCTCACCATAAGCTTCCATTTGGCAGGAAAAGCAAACAAGTAAAAATGTAAACAGGTGAGTAACTGTACGAAAATAAATAGGTCAGTATGAGGCAAAAAGGCTGTCTGACCATGTCAGGTGAAGGCAGGCTTATTCCAGCTTTCTCAATCAATGTGGATGGTCTGGCAGGACTTAATATGAACTCTAAACCTTGATCAGGTTTATTAATACCCAGCTACAGTGACAAGAAATCCACTGTACATATTTGTGCATCATTATATGTTTATATCTGTATGAACTCATTAAACCCAAAGTAATTATATTAACTGTTCTTTAACACATCTAAAACCTTTGTCTTGGTGATTTGGGCCCCAGGCACTGAAGAGGTGATAATGAGGCACAGTTCCTGACCTAGGAGTCAGTTTATAAT
Organism: Tamandua tetradactyla; assembly: GCF_023851605.1. Lineage (NCBI taxonomy): Eukaryota > Metazoa > Chordata > Mammalia > Pilosa > Myrmecophagidae > Tamandua > Tamandua tetradactyla. Next base: position 40,585,726 of record NC_135344.1, read on the forward strand.
CTCTGGAGGGTCCATTACAGTAACATAAGCCATGCCATGGTTGAGTGCCTCAAAGACTCAGAGTCAGACGCATCCCCTTAAGAGCTCTGCTAGAGAAAGGCTCATTTATCTCAATGGTGATGTTTTGCTTTTATTGTTTTGTCAGAAGATTGCTTTTAAAGTTCCATGACAGTTTTATTCTGACTTACTCTTAATTAAAAGTTTTTGACTATAACTAATAATAACTAACATTAATAGAGCTTTAAATATGTATCCAGCATGTTCAGTGCACCTTTGAGAGATTATTTCAGTTAGCCCTAACAAAGAGCCTTTGGGGTAGTTGTTACTATCCTGTGTTACAGATGAAGAAAATGAGGCAAAAAAGCTAAGAAACTTACTCACGTTTGCCAGGCTAAAGAGTATTACAGCTTGGATTTGAAACCAATCAGTTTCAATCGAAGGCCATCCTTTTTACTGCTATGCTGTATGCTGCTGTTTTAAAGTCGAGAAAGCTGATTTTAGTTCCATTTCAGTCTTTTCTAATCAGCTATCCTTTCAAGCATTGATTTCTCATTTGTCCTTCAAATTTAGAAATCCCCAGAATCTCCCCCTAAACCAAATCCTCACATTTCACATTTTATCATGTATGTCCACAGCCCAGATACTGAACTACACTGATCCTCTCCATTTACCATCATCTGCTTCTCCCTTAGGTCTCTACAGAAGAAGGCTGGAGTCTGGCCCGAGAATATAACTGTGCTTTTTTTGAGACCTCAGCCGCCCTCAGATTCGGTGTTGATGACGCCTTTCATGGCTTAGTGAGGGAAATCCGTAAGAAGGAGTCCGCGCCGGCACTGATGGAAAAGAAATTGAAGAGAAAAGACAGCCTGTGGAAGAAGTTAAAAGGCTCATTGAAGAAGAAGAGAGAAACTATGACATGATATCCCTGCTCTGACTCCCTCACTCTCTTTCTCTTTCTGAATTCTATCAGTCACACAATTCCAGATGTAGCATTCTGCTTCAGTGTTCACTGTCTCTCTCTCTCTCTCTTTAAATATCTGCCTGTAGGTAAAAGCAAGACCTGCATAACTGTCCCTCTCAAGATAGTTTTGTTTTGCTTTTAACAGTTGGATGGATTTTGTCAATCAGCCGGATATGCTGTTCAGTTTTTACAATATATTACTAAATAAAATTGACATTCCAATTGCCTCATTTCCCTTTAAAGAGTCTTGCTTCATTTGGTATTCCTCTCTGGTTAGAGAGGAAATATTCAAAATTGCAGCCAGAATGATAAAAGGCTCAGGGGATCTGTCTTTGCCTGATAAGACTCTGGTTGTTTGCATTTTAAGAATCTTGGTAAATAATGAAGAAGCTCAGAAAATAATTCAGAGCCAGAGTCTGCGGCCTGGTCTTTCCTTAAGTGTTGAAATCAGGTTGCTGCTTCTTGAATGTTCCAGAGATGAACCTCAGAGGAATAAGTAATGGTAGGAACTGGTTGTGGGTCATTGGAGAGCGGAACAGAAATGAAATATCCCCATATTTATAGTGCTCTGCTCCTGTTAAAGTCTGGCAAAATTATCACAAGGAAGTCACTGGACTGTGGCAAAAGGATATTGTCTCTAGCAGGGTAAGAGCATTCACTAGGAACGTGATGGTTCACACACTCATAAAAGCACCCGGTTCTCTCTCAGTGAGAAATTCATCTTAGAACTCCTTCGCCTGCATTAGGACCATTGGCAGGGAAAAGGGCTTGGTGACTCTTGAGACCCTACCATTCCCCCCACATTGCTGAAATTCCTTCCATCTCTTTACTCAAACAATGAAATATCAGCATTTAGAAGTTTTTTTGTTTGTTTCTTTTACAATGAGTCATGGTGTAAAATGTAATTGTGCATTCACTCATTTCCCCATGTTGTCAATCGGTTTAATCAAATTCAAGTTCAGAAGACACAATAGGAGTTAGGACAGTTCTGAATATTTAATAGACAAATGTTAAAAGAAAAGCCACAAAGAACAGACAGCTAAGCATGGGATGAACTTGATCTAATCAATCTTTATGAGATGGGGGAAATTTGTACCATAAATTAGAGAAAAGGAAGATGAGGAGTACAGTTATCATTCAACATTTCAACACTTTTTTTTTCCTTTACAAAGCCCCCAGCATGTGTTAAACTCTGAGAATGGAAGGGCGAACCAGATAACCTAGGCCTTGCCAAGCCAGGATACTAGGCTGAAAAAATAATGGGATTAAAAATTCCTACACAAGAAGACATAGTACCATAGGTAAAGCTTAAAGAGAATTTAGAGAATATCATTTTTTGACTGTTGGACTTAAAAGAATAACTTTTCAGAGAATTATGTTTATGAGTTCTTTTACGACTTTGGACCAGTTTCCTTTCTTAAGCCCTTGCTGATTTCATTGTTTTTACCCCCAGATCCTATGATCAAGGCACTCAGCATGCACCTAGCTTTTCTTAGTAGAAGCTTCAACATCAGTGACCCTCCTGTTAATCATAAGATGCAATCTAGGAAGCATAGTAGTTGGCACCTTATTTCGTATGGTGAGCCTGCATCTTTGAAAACCTGGGTGATTTCCCTGTCAATGAATATCAGTGTTTGTGGTATCCTTACACAGCTAAGTTTCTGTTAATTTTACTATTTATCCTTTACTGTCAACTCCCCTGCCTTTAACTCCAGAGTTTTGCAACTAATTTATCCTTTCACTCCTCCCCTTTCTTCATATCCCTCAAGTCCTGGCAAATAATTTATGTAGTTTACATATTCTCAATGAGGCTTAGATTGAGCTATGGTCCCAAGTCCAGCAATTGAATTCTATAGAAAGAAGGCACTCTGTAAATTATTACCCAAAGGGCTGAAAGAACTTGAGATAGTTATCACCAGCACCACAGAGACCAACTGCAAACACTGATTTAAACAAGTCTTTCTTCTAGAAGACTGGACCAGAAGGGAATGCCCCAGAATAAAACCTAAAAATTTCTACCCAAGGATCTTTGGATCATTATCTTTGGTATAAGATCAGAAGCCCAAGGTCCAGATTTTATCCCTGAAAACCTCTACCCAGAACTAGGGCATCTAAGTCAATCAGAAAAGCTCAGAAAATCACAATATGCATAAGCAAGTATCAAAAAATTGTAGGACATTAAGTATTACTGTCTACTATAGAAAACCAAGCTAAGACAACATATAAGGACCCAATGCAACTTATCAAAGAGTCACTAAATGTCTACTATGGACAAAGACTTTTTAAATACCATGTGATTATATGCATGAGTGCATGTGATATTTGTGGGAAGACACCAGGCAACTCTGAATAAAGTTTCTTCCATCTAGAAGTGGACTATTCATCCATTTTGGGGTGTTTTTCATTAACTTGTCTTGTGGATCCCACAAATAAAATGATTATCGGGTCAGAGGAAAATGGCAGTCTAATATTGTATCTGGTTTTCCACATGCACTAGTTGAACTAGGAAACTTCAGTAGAAAATACCAGTGAAGAAATAATCTGAGCAGTTGGGCCAAACATATCCCACATCATGTTCATATATACAAGGAAAAGATTAGCTGCTCTATTTCTCTATAGTTCTGAAATCTGTTCTTCTCATGAGCTCCCAACTACTGGGTAGCTGGGGGGAGGGGAGAGCTAAATTTAAGTTTAGACTGGAAATTTAGTGCTAAACTAAGGCAATAATTTGAGAAATCTCTTTTTAAAAACCTATTCTTGTTGCACTCAGTTCAGTATTTGATCATTCCAAGTTCTACCCTATTTATTCTTCTTTCCAAAATAGCATCTGAGTATGGAGAGAAAGTATGTATGACTTATGTAACTTCTTAGCAATTGAGGTCCCTCCTCTCATTTTCTAAACCCTGTAGTATCCTTTTTTTCCCTCTGAGATCTCTTTACTTTTTTTTTTTTTTTTTGGCATGGGCAGGCACTGGGAGTTGAACCCAGGTCTCTGACATGGCAGGTGAGAATTCTGCTACTGAGCAACCATTGCCCACCCCCTCTGAGATCTCTTTAATTTGAAGGTCTATCCTAAATCTCTTTTACTGGACTGGTTGACTCAAGGAGTGTTGGGGACAAGCAAATGTAGCTATGATAAATAGTCACTTCCTCCTGGAGTCCATGAACTTGCCCTTTTGCCTCTGGTTCCCAAGGTTTCTCCACACAGTTTCTTTATTCTTATCCCAGGAGTTCCCAGCCCCATCTCTTTCAATATCTCTTCCTGTCTTTGGAATCTGTTGTATGCTATACACAGGCCAAAGGGATTCTTGAGCACTGCCTCAGTGAAGCTATTCCACCTTCTGTCCCACCTCTGTATAGCTCATGCAGGGCTAGCATAAAGAGTCAAATTTCCTCCTAGTATTCCTTGGCAAAGATGATTGCAATCACAGATCAATCAGAGCAGATGCCAAGCCAATCAGAACAGAGATTAGTTGCTAAAGTGGTTTGAAGCTGTACGTAACCCAGAACACACGTTCTTAAATTTAATCCATTCTTTAGGTATAAACCCATTGTTTAAGTAGGACCCTTTAATGATGTTACTTCAGTTAAGGTGTGTTCAGGTTTGAAAGGATTTATGTACCCTAGAAAAGCCATATTTTAATCCTGATCAACCTTGTGGGAGCAATGGTTTCTTCTAATCCTTATTCAGTACTATAGGTTGGAAACTTGATGATATTCTCTCCATGGAGATGTGACGAAATCAGTTGTGGGTATTAAACTTGATTAGATGGAGACATGTCTCTACCCATTCTAATGGGCCTTGATTAGTTTACTGGAATCCTATAAAAGAGGAGACATTTTGGGGAGAGTTCCTCTTGAGAACGTGGAGAGAGCCACAGAACCATGGCAGAACCATGAAGCTGAGAGTCCATCTGCCAGAGACCTTTGGAGATAAAGAAGGAGAACACCCCAGGGAGCTTCATCAAGCAAGAAGCCTGAAGAGGAAACTAAAAGACACTGCCATATTTGCCATTTGCCCTTCCAGCTGAGAGAGAAATCCTGAATCTCACTGGCCCTCTTGAACCAAGGTATCTTTCCCTGGATGCCTTAGATCGGACATTTCCATAGACTTGCCTTAATTGGGGCATTTCCATGGTCTAACAACTGTAAATTTGCAACTTACTAAATTCCCCTTTTTAAAAGCCATTCCGTTTCTGCTGTATTGCATTCCGACAGCAGGAAACTAGAATAAGATGTAATCCAGCTCAACCAGGATGGGTCCTAATCCTAGAATGAAATTTAGACACAGTGAGAGAAAGACAAAGAAGCAAGCAATTGGAATCAATGAGTCCTTGAAGAGAAGGAAAAGAACAGGAGACCCTGCCATATGCCTTGCCACATGGCAGAGGAGCCAAGGATTGCCAGCAGTCTTGTGATATCGGGAAGAAAGCATGTCTTGATGATGCCTTGATTTGGATGTTTTCCTGGTGTCAGAACTGTAAACTAATAAATTCCCATTGTTTAAGACAACCCATTTAATGGTATTTGCTGAAGCAACCTAGGAAACATAGCTGCAAACAATAAGTGCATCTGCTCTTAGTCACTAGCCTCAGCGTTATACTTCCTTGTGTTTGTTTTTAAACAAATTCACACAGATATTAAGTTTTGAAGGACCAGGGGTGGGGCATTAGGGAAAGGATCCTGTGCTTTTATTAGTGCCTCTTCCACAAGGCATCTTCTGGAAGGACAGTGGCCTGCATGCTTTTCTTTTTCTTTATGTAGCTCCACAACATACTGCAAACTAAAACAAACAAGAACCAGAATGGAATAGTCAAAAATGAGAAATGGTGGTTTCTGTTTTTCCATCATAAGATGGAAACCCAATTTCAATAAGGCTGCTATAAAAATAAATTTTAAAAGAGAATGAAAACCCCAAGGGCAGGAAAAACTTAAAATTATGGGAATACATCTAAAAATATGTCTTTACACAAAAAGACCCCCATGCAGTATTGGAGACTAAACCTTCTGACCACCTTTATATAAATTAAGGTTGTAGCTCTCCTGGTTTGAGTCTTTACATAATATGAAGAGGTGCCCTAAAATCTGCATAGCCTAGATTCTCTCTACTTCCAGCTTGTGCCTGAATCTCTCTATTTGGCCTGAGGTTTCCTCCATTAACTTTTCTATTTGGGGTTATTTGGCAAAAGTTCACGCATTCCTACAGGCCATCCACTGTTAAATGCAATGGAAGAAAGTAGAAACATTAGCCATCTCTGATTAAAATGTCAACAGTATAAATTTACCTATCACATGATACAGTTGCTGCTTTTAAAAGCAAAAAGGATGGCCTGTGATGGAAGGGGCAAGAACTATAAAGTTGGGTGAAAGGCATAATAGATCTAAGCAGGCTACAGTAGCTGGAATCTCTGAAAAATAGGATAAAATGAGGGACCAGAGACCATAGGATGAAAGTGTTACTAAAGAGAATAGAGGAATACTGACTACCAAAGCTGGGTAGGAAGTAAGAATGTAACACAGAACTTACATGGGTGTCATACATCCTGCTTCATTCATCCCTTTTCTTCAGCCCAAATCTGCCTCTAATTCTCTATTATATAGATAACCTGGTATAGTTGTTCCCCTTCAAAAATATGCTAAATTTGGGAGGGATAAAAGTACACCAATGAATCAGTATTTCAGTCTTGTAAAAAATTGGTGCAAAGTTTAAATGCTGATGTCAGTGTGATTTGTATCCCCTTCCTTTTGTTAATAGTCCATAGTAATTAGCCTCTGAATATTAAAAAAAAAAGTTAAAAAGTTAAATTAAATAAAATATTTTGAAAATTATCTAGCTTCAAGAAACCACATAACTCATGATGACACAGTCCTCACCAATAGGTGAAGAATATGAGTACCAGAGAAAAGAGAAGTCTCCTGGCACAGGAGGTTAGTTGGCTTCCTCATCCTCATTCTAATTCTTCTCTTAGTGCCCTTCATTGCCCTGGAGGTACTTAATAGGCCAAATTGCAATACGAAAATGTCATTGTTGCTACTGTCCATTTGATCTTATATGTCTCTTAAAGAAGGTGTATAACAACTAAAGGCAGCGTGAGATGTCAGGAACTCCAGATGCCAATTTTTGCTAGAATAAGTTATCATATCTTGCGTTTTTAGTGAAAATTGTCTCAAAAGAATGAAAAAGAAAACATTTTATTTTTCTTGTGCACTCAGTATGCCACTAAGATCACAACTATAATATATTCTGCTGACAGTCCATGTTACAATTTGGGCATCACTCAGCTCTCTCCAGAGGTATAATTAAAACCAGCTAATAAATAAAATGGAAAATATGGATTCATAGGGTCTCTTTAAAATCTATAAAATATTGAGGACTCTTTACCTCCTTTTCAGGGTAAGCAAATAAGAAACTGAAAACGATAAGATCATAAGTCAATCTCAGCCAGTCCCTGGAGAGTAGCATATTAGACAAGGGGAGGTGGGGAAAACATCAATTAGAGGGAGTTTGCCAAAGGTTTTTAATTTACTGCTGGTGAGATGTGCTGGACTTATAGCAGCGAGGCTGTATATTTGAGTGTAAAAGAGGTAGAGGAAGAACTGAAAACACTATCACCACTACCCTGGAGATGGCTGGAAAACTCTGAGCAAACATGACTTATAGACTCAAGAGCTTTCTGTATATGTCATGCCAGAATCACAGACAAACCTTGTCAGTTTGGGTTAGTCAAGTGTCTTTTAGGTTAATAATAGAAATTAATGTTAAACTTTCAGCTATCATTGGGAGAAAATAGGAACTCTATAATAGTAAATACATGGCAAAAAAATCAGACTAAAAGCAGAGATGCCTCACAGATTCACAAGTATCTAATTCACCCACAGATGATGTAATATTCACTTATCATGCATTCATTCACTTAATATTTTGGAGCTCTTACTGTGTATCATACATTCAGATTGATGTTCCTTTATTAACCCCTCAGCAATCAAGGCAATAAATCATATATACATTAAGAAATTAATTTCTCACCACCAATTGAGTGTCAAGTACTGTGCGAACTCAAGTATTCTGGAGTTAACAATGGTATGAAAACAGCTATGGCCATTGCCATTTCTTGAGATTACAGTCTAATCAGGGAGAAAGCAATAAAATATTTAGCAATTTTAAAATTGGGATCATAATCAATACTACAAAGGAGAGTTACACAGCAAGTGTTGCTAATAATAGGAAGATTTGGTCTTGTTGAGGATGCCAGGGGCTTCCTTGCAGAAATGAGGATTGAGTTAGAATATGAAGTATGATGATCAATCATCCAGTCCAAGAGGTGAGGCAAGGTGTTTCAGGAGGGAGCACAGCATAGATATCAGGCCTGAGGTAGGTGAGTAGGAAGGCCTATTGTGATTAGGATGGAAAAGAGAAAGGGGGTCTGTGGCATGAAAGACAGAAGAAGGTTGCTGTAATGTTTGAATCGTCCCCCAAAAAGATACATTTAAGTCCTAACTCCTGTCCTTGAATGTGACCTCATTTGAAAATAAATCTTTGAAGATGTGATTTGCTACGATAAGGCCAAACTAGTCTAGGGTGGGCCCTAATCTACTATGACTGGTCTCCTTATCAGAAGAGGGCAATTTGGACACAGAGGTAGAGACACAATAGAGAAAATGATCCTATGAAGACAAAGGCAGAGATTGGAGTTATGCTATAAATCACCACCAGAAGCCAGGATAGAAGCATGGAGCGGATTCTCCCCTGTAGATTTCAGAAGGAACATGGCCCTGCCACCACCTTGATTCTAGCCTCCAGAACTACAAGAGAATAAATTTTTGTTACTTTACACCACTTAGTTTGTGGCACTTTATGTCATCCCTAGAAAACTAAGATATTTAGGGACAAGACCATGAAGGTTAACTTAGTTGAGGGTTGTAAGTTTTGCCTTTAGCCGAGGAAAAATGAGACTTTAAAGGGATTAACAAATGGAATGAAGTGACAATTCTTTGCCTTTTAAAATGATAGTTCTGGCACTGGGGAATAAATTGGAAAGAGAACAGAGTAAAATATCATAACTCTATTCTTTTATCTGAAATAACTAATTTACTTTATTTTATCTGGAATTATGTAATTCAATACCTATAATTTACTCAAATCTGAATAAAGATCTAAAAGAAATGATCACTCTCTGGAAACATGTAATGTTGTCATTTTCTTATCAGTAACTACACATTCATTCCTCTTTACAAAGAATTCTACAGAACCTTTCTCCAAACAGACCAAGAAATTTATTCAGACTGTTCTCCAGATTTCTTTGAGCTCTATCTAGGAAAGCAGGGCTATTCCATGGCACAATTTCATTGGACACCTCATTTTCCTTACAGTAGTTTCTCATATGCTGGTGTTCTACAAATGCATCCTTTGACTGATATAACATTGATTTCCAGACCCCTCTCCAAAATTCATTAAGATTAAGTTCTTTGATTGTCTCAACATAATATCAGGAACTAATAGAGATGGGATTATTGCATTGGGCTGTGTCATACTGTGTTCTGTTTTATTGTTTGAGAAGACAATCAAGAGGCTACAAGATGACGGAAGGTGAAAATAAGATGAAGTTATCAAACCTCATTAATAGAAAATATAATGAGTTTGCTAATAACTGGAGACTATTGTTATAGAGAGAAGATAGCAGTCATTAAAAAATTGTGCCTAAAATGGGGTGAGATGATACCTCATCTGTGAGAAGCATGGGATTGTGGCATTTGGGTTTTTCCCTCAAAGTTTTTTGAACCTCTAGATTGGCCTAGCTGTTACTCTCAGCAGAAAGAAGGAAATTAAATGAAGATTTTGATCTTTCATAATATCTTCTACAATTACGTTTCTTCCTCTAGTTCTCTAATTTAGGCCTAAATGGGCTCATATTTTCCAAAAGAATTTTATCCCTTTAGAATCCTGTGGGGAAAAATATATGACAAGGAACACAGTCCAGCCATAAAAGGGAAGGTTATCAATCCTATAAAACTAATCCCTAAGTAAGGTTTGCAGCAGTATTCCTTTCAACAACAGGTTAGATTTGCAGCAAGTATTTCTTTCAACAACAGGTTTAAACCTCCCAATTTAGAATCATAGCATCTTCCTATTTCCATTTCTTTGTAATCCCTTCTCTCATAGAAAAGGTTGCCAAGTCACAGATTTTTTCTAACGCACACTAAGGCAGAGACAGGTAGAGGGCCATGTTACCTCCTATCAGTTATTATTAAAAGACAAATGGTGAACTGTATGATTATAGACATTTTAGATAGAAAGCCAAAGTTCCCAGCAGATTTGCACTTTTAAGAAGGATTTGGGGAGACTTCTGGTTCTAGGACAAAATGGCGTAGACTCACTCTTCCCTGATTCTCACCTCTTAATACAACAAAATATCCAGGCAATTTTTTTTTTCAGTCAGGCAAAGACAGTCTCTAAAAGCTGGAAGGAAGAAGAAAAACCGATTAGATACTTTAGGACTTGATAAACGACAACATGCTGAGTTTCACAGATCTTTTTTATTATCTCTCATATGCCCCCAGACTGGATACCAGAGAGACCTGCAACATGGATCAGGCTTAGCCAAAACTAAAACAAATGGGGTTGGGGGGAAGGGGAACAAATACAAAAACAAAAGAAATCTGCTCTCTGACCAACAGACCAGAAAAGCTCAAGTCCAAAAGAGTCCTAGTGGCTAGCTCCAGTCCTTCTTCCTAATCTGGGCCTCAGAGATTGCCCAGTCTGCTGACAACAGGAACAGAAAAGAACCTGAACTGTCCCAGCTTCCTCTGCACACCTGGTGCGGTAGCTAATTAACCCCCTGTTAGCAGTAAACCCAAGACATTTCCAGTCACTACTTTATAACCAGGGCAATGAGGGCAGAGGACAACTGCCAGCAGTGGTAACAGCAAACCCCCACCCCATTATTAGGGCACTAATCTACTGGAAGGGTGGGCATCAGCTTTGCCTCCCTGCCTTTCATCTAGTGGTATAAAGAGATCTAGACCCAGTGTCTTCTGTCCTCTCCCTCACTCTGCAGCTGAACAAGTGATACAAGGCATCCCAGGGAAGTACCTTTTAACCACGCAGAGGTCACAAGTAGGAACTGAGTAGGCGCTCTAGCAGTATCAGAGAAATGAAGTAGACAAAAAGAGCATTGTAAGGGCTTGAAAACGAAAGTGTCATTGGAACTAAAGCCCACATAAGCAGGACAGAACACATGCATGAAAATTAAACAGGGTTACAATGTGTTAAAATAGAAGAATAAGCTCAAGAATCTCCTAATATAATAAAGTGACCAGAATGTAATAGAAAAATCACTTGTCATACCAAAAACCAGCAAAACCACAATCTGAGCAATAAGAGATAATTAACTAACATCAATAACATCATGAATCCGATGTTGCAATTACCTAAAAAGTAATTTAAAGCTGCTACCATAAAAAAAGTTTCAATAATAAATTAAGGGTTGTTTAAAAAACTTGAAACACATTTTTTTAAAAAAGGAAATATCAGCAAAGAAATGAAAGTTATAAAATAGAACCAAGTGTAAATTAGAGAAATGAAAAATGCAGTAAGTGAAATGAAAAATTCATTGGATTATCTCAATAATAGAATGGAGATGACAGAATACAGAATTGGTGAACTTGAAGACATATCAGTAGAATTCATCCAATCTTAAGAACAGAAATTAAAAAAAGAAAAAAGTGAACAGAGGTTCAGGAATATGTGGAATAATTATGAAATATCTAATATCCCTTTCAAAAAAATAGGAGAGTGTGAGGATAAAAAAGCATTCAGGGAAATAATGATTGAAAATATCATCAGTCTTGTGAAATACATAAACCTATATATTCAAGAAAATGAGAGTTCCCCAAATACAATAAACCCAAAGAAAAACACATCAGGGCACCCCATAATTAAACTCTTAAAAACTAAAGAAAAAGAAAATATCTTAAAAACAGCCAGATAAATAGCACATTGCCGATAAAAGAACATCAAATTGAATGACAGACAGTCTTATCTGAAATCAAGGAATCTAGAAAGAAATGGCACAACATCTTTCAAGTGCTGAAGGAAAAACATTGTCAACCCCAAATTCTCTATCAGGCAAAACTCTCCTTTAGGAATGAGGGGCAAATAAAGACATTCTCAAATGATAGGGAATGCAAAGAATTGTTGCTAACAGATATATGCTTAAAAATTAGGTAAAGGAACCCAATCAATCAGAGAGAAAATAGTAAGAGAAGCCTAGAAACTTCAAGATGGACATATTTTGTGGTTGAAGCAAAAGAGTAAGATAATCTTGATATACTTAATATGAAGAGGAAATACATATTATTTACATAAATAAATAAATAATATGAATTTATGATATTATATAGTAGATGTAATATACCTAAATATAAAAAGAACCATAGTTAGAAGTGCTCTTTCAACTCTATCACCTAATTTTAACTGGTTACAGAAGAAATGGTCTTAAAAAAAGAATTAAGTAGTATAATATCAGGCAAGTTTACAATATCTCTGAGCTCTAAGCTTTGATCTCTTAATCTGTAAAATGGGGATAATGGTAAAATCTATTTCATAAAATTGGTATAAGACTAAATGAGATTGTGTATGTTAAAGCATTGCACATTTTGTATAGTATATGATAAATAAATGAATGAATAAACATAGCTAGTGTTGTTGATATAATACTGTTGCAGTCTGGGCTGTTCTTAAAAGATGTTGGAAAGTCTTACCATAACTGTATAGATAAATGCTTTGGCAGAAAATGCATACATCCACTTAAAAAATAAATATTGGCCTTCCACCTTCTAGAATTCAAGCAGCCAGAGTGCCTTGGGTAAAACAGAATGAAGATAATTTGTGAAAATATGGAATTAAAATATGGAAAGAAGGGGAATCCATACCTTTCACTCAAGAAAGGAATGTCAAAATGAGGATTCTCCCACTGTAAGTTCAGCCTGGAAGTTACCATTGATAAAGCTTCATGCTCAGAAAGGGGAATATGAAGTATTTAAAGGATATTAGGGACACCAGTTTTCTACCATTAGCAAAATTATTAAATGCTCTATAATTAAACCATTAAACAACACAATGTCTCCAATGTAGTAGAACAGCTAACTTTGAAAACAGTGCCCTTGAGATGCAGAGATCTGTTTAGTACTATTTTAACTTTTCAAGCAAATGGAATCTAAAACGTCTCTGAACATTGTTTACGATTTTAAAGACACATCCCATAAGATTTTAACAGAACACAACATAAGTGAAGGGAAGAGGAGAAGGAGAGGGCATCTTAGTTCTAAAAAAAAATTATTTTACCCATGCTCCAAATTCCAGTAAGCTACAGGAGTAGCAAATTTAAGTCTTCAAAGCAGACCCTAAAGATTCAACATTATGAAAAGAATAAAAAGACAACAAAATGGGGAACATGTTCTTTTGTAGATGGGCCTTTCTAAAAGCCAATCCTAAGCATAAGAATACAATTTACAGGGAAAAAATCATCCAAGATTAATTATTTGCTTTGTAAAGGGGTTCTAAAATTGCATTGATATTCCCCTTGGTATGAACAACCCTGATCCTGACCCTGTGCATTTATTTATTTATTCTTTATACGAGAGACTAAAAGCACAGAAAAGCATGTCCAGAGCCAAGGGGTAAATGGGGGAAAAAGCATAAGAGAAATATGGTCAAAACTCTAGAGCTGGATTAATAGCATTAGTATTAAGATCATAAGACTTATAAAAGATCAATAAAAAGATAAATGACTAAGGGAGATTAGAAGAACGGAAACAAAGCAGTTTTATTATATATGAAAAAGTGACTACAAATAGACTTAGAGAAAACAAATGGAAGCACAAAAAATAATTGAATTAAAAATAGTTAAATCAAGTCTTATTACCTTACTCAAAATCACTCAAGACTTCTCAGAACTGCAGATGTAGACCCTAAATTCCTGTGTTAATTGGCCCCTGTCTCTCCTACCTTGTTTCTCAGCTGGGTCTACTTATTAAACAGAGACCTCACATAATACTTGAAACTAAATATATTCAGCAAAAATGTGCTTTACTTTCTATATCATTTAGAATGATTTCAGATTTGAGTTATAGAAAATCCTATCCAGGTGCACTTAAACCATGGAAGGACTTGGCTACCTCACATAATGTGAAGTCCAAGGTAGGTTGGCTCCCAGGTGTGACCTGGTTGATAACTCAGCATCTTAAAAATTTCTTGAAGGATGCACATTTTGAGCTTTTATTCAGTCATTCCCAATGCTTGACTGGTTTCCTTATAGTTGCAAGATGCAGCACATCTTCCCATACATAAACCCTTAAGAAAAAATAAATGTGAAGGGATAGCTTTTTTCTACTGCTTGAAGAGCAGAGACATCCTCAGAAGCAACATATACAGATTTAATCTCACATCTCATTGAGCATGGGTCACGTGGGATTGGTGAGGGTAATGCTATTACCATGGTTGATTTGGTTTGGCATGTAACCACTGTCTTCCACAAGGTTATGTACTTCAACAAAGGCTGGACCAGCATTGCCTGCTAACCTTGTGGAAGACAGCGGCTATATGCCAAACTCAGAGTTTTCTTAGCAGAGAAGAGTAATATGTGGGAGCAGTATAGAGAAGATAGCTTTTGAGTATGTACATCAATAGTTGCAGCACCCTCTGTGTGCCAGGTACTTCTATGCCAAGCTTGTAGTCCCTATAGGAAGGCAGAGATGTGAATCGCCATTTAAAATGAAGGGAATTATAGCATTGGTGCTTGTATTAGTTTGCTAAAGCTGCCAGAATGAAATATGCCAGAAATGGAATGGCATTTAAAAAAGGAATTTATTAAGTTGCAATTGTCAATGCTAAGGCTATAAAAATGTCCAAATTAAGACACCAACAAAAGGTTACCTTCATTCAAGAAAGGCTGATGCTGTCCAGAACACCTCTGTCAGCTGGGAAGGCACACAGCGACGTCTGCTAGCTTTCTCTCCCAGCTTTCATAAAGCCTCCCAAGGGATATTTTTCTTCTGCATCTCCAAATGCCTTGGGCTGTGTGGGCTCTGAAGTTTTTTCCAAATGGTTCCCTCTTAAAGAACTCCAATATGTGACCCCACCTTAAATGGGAGGAGACACATCTCTATGGGAACCAGCTAATCATAGATCCCACCCACAATTGGATGGGTCACATCTTCATGGAAACAGCTTAATCAGAAAGATCCCAGCCAGCAGTATTGAAACAGGATTAAAGAACATGACTTTTCTGAGGTACATAACAGTTTCAAGTAGCACAGTCCTTCTCGCAAACATTTCTTTCTTTAGTTGGTGCATTAGTGGTAAGGCCACACCTCAAAGGAATACAGGCTAGAATGTTTTTGTATGTTATATTTTGTTTCTTCTTAGATCCAGAACTACAAAGAACTATCCTAGTAGTCATAGGTTTTACTTACAAATAATAATTTACCACGGTGTACATATACAACATGTTGCCAAAATACAGAGGAAAGAAATGTGGTCTATATACATATTCCTTTATTTATTTTTTTTCCTTTATTTTTTAAGAAAAAAAAATCTGATATTATTTCCTCTTCTCCATATTACCAATTAGTCTCTGTTTTTATTTTCAATACAATTTTGAATTTTTGATAGAGAAAATATAAGGTATTCCTTACTTTGCAAGGAGAAAAAAATTATGTGACATATTACAGATATATTTCACTTTATGTGGTGATATGTTCTTGAAAAATGAAGTCATAACTTCATTTTTATAAACTTAAAAATGGAAGAATCCCTCCAGAGTATTTTTGTGTATATATGTGCTTATATATATACAAATTGTACATAGCTAACATAATGTTTTATGTGCAATTTAATACCAGGTATTTTCCACTAAAATCTCTATAAGCATGACTCTAAGTGACTGCAAAACAGTCCATCAAATGTATGTACTGTATATTACTAATCATTTATCTAATTTTGGACATTTAATTTGTTTCTGGGTTTTTAATATTATAACTATCACAGAAATGGCATATTTATACACAATTTTTACCTGCCTTTCAAATTGTTTCTCCAAGATTTTAGGACAAATTACTAACTGTCAAATTGTAAGGTTATATCAATTTACACTCCTCAAAAGGTGTTCATGAATAAAAATTTATTTCAGCTATAAGCACAGTTAGAACTATATCGGTAACTTCTTAAAAGATTTACTTATCACTCTAGTAGTTGATTGCAGTGTTTTCAACTCCCATCTCCCCCTCATTCAAAAATCAACTCTCACTGAAAAATTAACCTCTCTAAACTTCTAAGGCCAATGAAGCAGCACAAGAGCCAAAATTCATACAAAAGCAGACGTGATTCTGCACATACCTTTGCTCCTTGCCTGAATTTTCTCCTGTGCTCAAGCCAAGCCCTTCCCAACTCCTCTTTCCCACTGCCAGACAGCTGGCCATCTCTCCTCCTCCAATAGACTTCAACCTTGGGGGATGGCGTACCTCCATGCTGTTGAGGCTGTGCTATCTGGATGTCCCACAGTTGACCTTGTCTGAGATCTGATATAGAGAAAAACTTTGGGTCTCTAAAATAATCTGTTTGTTGGAATTAATAATGGTCATGTAAGTCATGAAATACAGCCTGTTAACTAAGAAGAAATCCAAGGCCCATCCTCAAACATCCTATCTTCAAGTATTTCTCCATCTGCCAGTCATATTTATTCTTGCCTCTCTGTTGTTTGTTCCTACTGTTAAGTTGCCTTACAATATTTCCTAATCCCACCTCTCTCCACCAGTGTTCAGATGAAAATAGAACACAAATCAATGTCTGGCCTCTTGAGCAGCCCCTGAAAGATAGGCACACAATAAGAGTTCTTTGAAACTTATTAAAGAAAACTTTTTTATCATAAAATGTGTGTATTTATTAGAGGGAAAATAGAAAATAAAATGTAAGGAAAAATAAATAGTCTATAATTCTTCAGATCACATTGGTGCATAGCCTTTCAAATCTATATTTTTAATATCTTTTTATGATAGCTTTTATCAATAAAAATGAGGTCAGAACCAGAGAAGGATTCTGCTTCTCCCCAATAATTTATTATGAACTTTCCACGTATTTTCTTGCATTTTCATAATATCCATTTGAATAACTAGAATATTTTAAATGACATCCAAGTATCGCATTCTTCGGACTTAATTTAATTTTCTATCATTGTAAACCGGTACATTTCAACATCTTATAATTGCAAATAGTTGAGTATGGGTGCTGTTTATAGGAGAATCAAAGGAAGCCATGGGTGGGCGTGCGGGGAGAGTTGGTCCTCAGAAAACCTGGACTCTCTCATAGATCTGCCATTCACCACATATACAACTTTTGGAAGCCACCGAACTGCATTGGTCTTCAGATTTCCTCTCTGTCAAACAAAATGTAATTAAAAGATCTGTATTTTACCCTTAATGTGAGAATGATCATTTGACCTTGTGCAAACCTTGTAAATGTTTCATGTGTCTTCAGCTGGTCCCACCTGCTTGATTCCACACTCCCTAGCTATTTAGGCTCCTCAGAAAAGTGTTTGTGTTAGATTCCTGTGGCTATTGAAATTAACACAAACTTGATAACTTGAAACAAGAGAAATTTATTCTTTAAAGGATTTGGAGGTAAGAAGTCCCAAATCAATTGTGCCTGTGGCCATGATCCCTCCAAAGGTCTAGAGGAGAAACTGTTCTTGCGTCTTCCAACTTCTGGTGGTTACAGGTGCTCCTTGGCTTGTGGCTGCATCACTCTAATCTCCACCTCTGTGATCACATTGCTTTCTCCTCTTCCGTCTCAAAACTCCCTCTTCCTCTGTCTTACAAGGAATGATATGATTGAATTTGGGGCCCATCTGTTACAATCCAGGATAAGCTCCTCCTTTCAAAATCCTTAACTCAATTACATATTTTACCATATAAGCTAATATTTACTCTTTTATGATACATATCCCAGGAATTAGGCCCTCTACAGCCCACTATGGTGCTCAATGTACGTGATTCCACACATTCAAGCTCAATGAAGAAATAACCTTCTTAGAACACCATAACTCAAGGTTTCTGCTAGGTAACTGATTCATTTCATTAAAATTTCAGAATTCATTATTTTAGGGTCTTACATATGCCACCAAGAAGTTGATAGGATTTTGTGAAAACTGAACAATATAAAGTAGCAGAAGAGAAAACTGGTAAGTTTTGAAAGATCCACCTCAAGAAAGGTATTTTATGTAATATCAAGCAAATTAGACTTATTTTGAAAGATCTAGGGACCCTCCCAGAGATCGGCCTGAAGAATGAAGTGAAATGAGCAGGACCAGGAGCAAGAAGGCCAGTTAAAAGGTTAGTATGGCGAGTTTATGGGTAAATGATGGATAACTGTACTGGGCAAGAGATGAAAGAGGTAGAGATGAGAAAAATCCTGCTGATTGATTCAAAATGAGCATCCTTGGCTTCTCAATTCATCTGTTTTAAAAGTAGCTCCTAATGGTAATTTGGTGTTAATTTCCCTTTACATGGGCTTTTTAACATAGTGTTTTGAAAGGTTCCATATAATAATAGCAGTTACATTTTGTGCTGCCACTATCAGTCATACAATCCCAAAATCCATTCAGCACTGTGCCACAAGCAGTGGCCTACAAGGCCTTAGAGGACCCTGCCAATGAGGGCAATTGGTGATGGCACAGCTGAGTGAGTGAGGAGAGCTTCACAAGGAGAAACTGTCAGTTTAGGAGGGATTGGTAAAGACAGGCAGGTAAACTCCTTCTCCAAGTCACGCAGTTCCTTTTATGGCTTAGGAAGCTGGATCCTGTTTTATTTAGGGTCATATTAACCCAGGGTGAGAATAAGGCTTAGAAGCACATTTTGTAGATTTTTCTTCTTGTCTTAAAGAAAATTCAAGCGTCTTACCCTCAACATGAAAGGTCAGAATTGTGGAGTCACCTCAGCAGATTGTACCAACTTCTCACCCAAAGGAAAAACTATTAAAGTAGGAAGGACTAGAGAAAATCTGGTACCATCTCCCTACCCCTTATTTATTTATTTATTTATTTATTTACAGGCACTGGGAAACAAGCCTGGGTCTCCAGCATGGCAGGCAAGAATTCTGCTGCTGAGCCACCATCACACCGCCCATTATTTTTTAGTTTTTAACAATGAGGAGGTTGAAATCCAGAGAAGTGAGAATTTGAATGAAGTCACAAATCTAGTCAGTAGCAACGCAAGACTTGAGTCCAGGTTGTCTTAATGCAAATACATATTTTATAGTGTAAAAAGGACATACTTAGTTTCACCCTATAATGAAGTTAAATAAAGACCTGTAGTTAGGCCTAGATTAATAGTTAAAAGATGTGGGATATATTCCTAGATATATCAATAAATGAAGTTTTGATCATGAAAACATTTTGATGTAAGTTTCGATGCACTTATTTTAAAAATAGGAACAGTGAGCCCTACTGACTATTAATATGTGAGGATCATATATTAGTGAATATGAGATAAAAATGAAATAGTTATTTCATTAGGGAAAACATGACTTATGTTTCCTAAATGCAGTAAATTGTTTGGAACTTTATGTGGATACTGAAGCAGGAAGCTAGTTCAGGAGAAGAAAGAAATGGGCCATAACACAGAGAAAAGATTGTTGTTGTGAAAGAAAGATGCAGCCAGGGCAGAGATTTTGGCAAAGTTGATTTGGAGATTCTAATTCTTATGAATAATAATCACTGATAATGAGATTTGGTGAGGAGAAAATTTGGAGAGAGAAATGGCATCAGAGTGTTTAGAGAGATCAAATGGAATAAGCAGGACAAGGATGGAAAAAAACAGAACAGAGTTGCAAGAAAACGGTTCGTATTTCACAAAGAGTTATAAGTCTAATAAAAATGGACCTATATTAGAGCTTGAAGTGTATCTTAGATGTATAAAAGTATCTGGGAGAGTGATTAGAAATTCTTAGAAATAAGAAAGTCAGCATCTACCTGGGTTTAGATGTAGCTACTTTGAAAACTAAGGATGCAGAATTTATAAGGGAGAAGTTGTTAATGAGTTTTGAATCATTTGTGTCCTAGATTATTTGAGAGTCTGGTGAAAGCTATGAAATCTCAAGAGATAAGCACAAATAAAGTATTTGCCTACACAAACCTATATCCATGGGCTGGTGTGAAGCCATTATATACACGAGAAAGCCAAGTTCTTTAATCCTCATTCAGTATTGCTGTGTGGGAACTTATTTACTGTTTCCATGGAGATGTGACCCACCCAATTGTGGGTGATGACTTTTGATTAGATGGTTTCTGTGGAGACATGTCTCCACCTATTCAAGTTGGGGTTACTTACTGGAGCCCTTTAAGAGGGAACCATTTTGGAAAAACCTTCAGAACTGACAGGCCCCACCTAGCCAGAGACCTTTGGAGATGCATTAAGAAAACACCCACAGGGAAGCCACTGAAGAAGCCTGGAGACAAAGCTAGCAGACGTTGTGATGTGCTTTTCCATCTGAGAGAGGAACTCTGAATGTCATCGGCTTTCTTGAGTCAAGGTATATTTCCCTGGGTGCCTTAGTTTGGGCATTTTTATAGCCTTGCCTAAATTTGGACATTTTCTTGGCCTTAGAACTGTAAATTTGCAACCTAATAAATTCTCCTTTTAAAAGTCATTCCATTTCTGGTATTTTACACTACAGCAGCTTTTACAAACTAAAACACTATCTAAATCCAACTACACATGTTGATGTACAAACTTTTACATATGTATATATAAATTCAAGGGAGTTTATGGATTCCCTGAAGTTGATCTACAGATTCCTAGATACATGAATTTCTACTGTGCTCTAAATATTATCTAGAATATTTGTTTTTATGATCTGGTGGTAATTTATCTGTTTAAGTAACAGAGAAGGAAAAATTTTGAAACAGAAACACTTAAAAAACATGGCATCATATAGTGCAACATAGTAACAGTTTAACCATAACTCCTTTATCTAGTTCCAAGGTAAATGGACAAGTTATTGACAATTCCTTGTATAAAAGAACAAATATCATCCTGTGTGATAGTTGGTAAGTGAAGAGAAAATTTGGTTAAAATGTTATATTAAACAATTCATGCATGCCTAAATATAATATTTTAACATATACATTGGTATACATTTATTTACCCATCTTTTAATTTAAGATGTTTGAGCTTCCTGGTTGCTAACACAAATATCATGCAATGGGGTGGCTTAAACAACAGAAGTGTATTGGTTTGTGATTTTGAGGCTAGGAAAAGTGGCAGCAAGTCAATGCTTTACTCCCAGAAGATTGTGGCTTTCTGGGGCTGGCTGCCTGTGATCCTTGGTCCTTGGCTTTTCTGTCACATGGCAGTACACCTGGAACTCCCCTGGGTTCTCTTTGTCTGATTTTCATTCTGCCTATTAAAGGACTCTAGTTAACTGGATCAAAGCTCTATCTGTTAATGGGGCCACACCTTAACTGAAGTATCATCATAAAGATCTTATTTACAATGGGCCCACACCCATAAAAATGCCAAACAAAACCAAGAACATGTCCAAACTGGGGTACACAGTTCGATCCACCACATAAGATAAAACCTTTTTTTTCCTAGAGAAGCTCCATGGATTGGCATGAAAGCTTAAAAATACTTGCAAAGTAATCTAAGTGCAAAATTCTTATACAAATTTAAGAGTTAAAAGTCATATAGCATTGCATTCCCCTTGGAGACGTTTTAATTTTAACTTATATTTTTATTTTTATACACACATTAAGTTTGCAAATTGGTGAAAAAAAAGAACCTATACATTGTTGATTGCGGATAAGCAGATATATTGTAAAAATACAAAGAAAAGCAAGAGGACATTTATTATAAAATTCAAGGAGTTTTCATCTAGGGTGTGGGGACCATGGTGGAGGAGACAGAGACATTGTAGGTACCGAAGCTGGTGATATTTGTTATCTTTATGTTTCAACTTGTATATAGAACTTATGTAAATTAATCTGTACATTGAAGTGTTTCTCAAAGCAAAATGTTTAAAATATGAATTTAAGAAGAAATTCAGCTTTTGATAAAAATCTTAGATAATTTTGGCTACAAAAATAAAAGAAATGGGGTGTTAATTGAGAAGACATGTCTAATGTAAAATGCAAATCTGGTCATATAATTCACCTGGTCAAATCCCGTGATGGCTTCCCATGGTCTTCCCTGACCTCCGTAGGCTGGGTTCATTTCTCCTGGTCTGTGCTTCCATATCCCTTCGCTTTATAAGTGATTTACTTCACTAGTGTGAGACCCTGAGCACAGGCAGCACTGCCTCGTCATTATCCATAGCCCCTCAGCACAGTGCCCAGGTGTATATTTGCTTCTTAACCAATGCTGCATTACTAAATGAATGAACACAAAATAGTAAGTCTCAAAGCCCAACTAATCTTAGTACAGACCCAGGGTTCTCTCCAACACAGGGTGCAATTCCACATTCTGTAATATTCCATCTGTATCTGTCAGAGGCATAGATGACAAAAATTCTCATTTAATGTGAATTTGGAGTTACTGTGAATTCTTTTCCCCTATTCCATGTATCAATTCCCTAGTTTTACCCTACACAAATTTTATTATTATTATTTTTTGAATCTTCCTTTTGCGTTACTACCTTATGATTGTTAAAATACAAATAACCTTGTAAGAGAACAGATCCTCTAAGTTATGTTATTAGTTGCTAATATTTGAATTGCTGGATCCTTTACTACCTGACAGCTGCTATGAGCATCTTCTTAAAGCTACAACACGTAGCTGAGCTGTGAGGGAGAGGTGAGACTTGCTTAGGAAAGACACTGCTAGATCAGACACAAAATTAGCTAAAAAGAGCAGGAAATGATGGAGTGGAAGAGACGCAAAGCAACTTCTATCTTTTCCAGAATTTTTAAAAACTTGATCCTGATTACATTAAAAATTATATTTGCAAATCTGCATTGTTTCCATTTTGAACTGAGAGTATCTCAACTTTGGAATCAGAAGGCCTGACTATTAACCCTGGACCAGATTCTCAGATTCTCAGAAATGATCTCAGTCAGGTCACTTAAATTCGCTCTCACTTCCTGGAACCTCATGGTACTGTTATCAGATTTGAATGAAATGATATGTTGAAAGTATTTTAACAACATGCCTATTCCATAAAAGGTGTTCAACGAATGTATTTTTTTTGCAATAATAGTAATAATAAATCTGAATGCGGATAAATAGGGCAGGGACTGGACAGGCTCTATTTACACAGAAAACAAAGGTGTAACACAAAGATGTAAAGACATCAGACCAAAAATGGAAGTGGCAGTGGCCATCAGAGAGCAGTGTAAACATGGCAATATGAGGCCAGACACTAAAATGAGAGTCCCAGCCTCTGAAAGATTTAACCTGGGGGCTCTCTGACCCACAGATGGGAACATTAGACTCTGACTCAGTGTGACCAAAGAGAAGAATTAGCTCCGTTTCAGGATGATCTTTAACCAGAAGGTAAGGTGGAACAATTACCTAACAGGAGTCAGCACATGGCTTGCGAGTCCTGATGTCACCTTGAAGAAATAATTAAAACATTTTGGCTTAATTTTCTTGTCTGTAAAAGGCCAGGACAACAACAAACATACTCGCCCAAACATCTTCTACTGTCACTCCCACCACTCTGGCTTGACTTTTCTCCAAAATGTTTTTTTGTGTATTCATATCACAGATCAATGTATAATTTATATTAGGCTTTAAAAATATTTGAAAATAGCTCTTCAGGAACCCTGGATTAGGAACCACTAGATATGATAATCCCCAAGCTCTCTTCCAGCTCTCAAAAATTTATGATTTTAATATATTCTGTCAATAAACCTATGTGGCTTATAAACAGCACAATTTGCCAGAAGCAAAACCTCTTTATTTTTCCCCCTGTGTCTTTTATTATCTACAAAATTAAAAAAAATGATTTTAAGGTAATCACAGCTAGTGGCATAAATGAAGCTAGGGCATAAAATAAACCTTCACTATTTTTCAAATGGCCGTGTTTCTCCTTTTATTTTTGGTCCAGCACATAAGCTTTCATTCTGCTCAGGAACCAGAACACACATAAAAGTAGTTTTGTGTGAACACACCAGGATTTTATCTGTGTCATTAAATTTCAATGTCAGACTGCTCAATTGTAAATCAAAGGGAGGAGGCAAAAATGAGCATTTTAAAAAGTGAATTTTTATTTGGCCCACTAGGAAATGATTTCTTATAATAGAGACCAGACCAGAAAGACACAAAAAGACTTAAGTAGTAAAAAGTCAATCTCTTTGTCTACCTGCAGATTAAGCATAAGCAATAGATGGATTTTATATATAGGGAAAGTGTAGACTTTCAGAAGTCAGAATTGGAAGGAAATTTGAACATCTTAACATAAATTGATAGTTGAAGAAACTGAGCAAGAAATTGAGTCACTTGGCCACTGTCATAGAGCCAGGCAGTACTCGAGTCTGAGATAGAACCCAGGTGCAATAGAGAAACTTTTCTACCACGGTCTTAAGAACAGGCTGAATGCCCACACTTCTGGAATGCCCTGATTTTCAGAGAGATTTGGAGAAAAAAAAAAAAAAAAACTGGAGTCAAAGTCATTTTCTAAAATCTATTTAGAAACTAAGTCCACTCAATTAAAAAACCCTGTAAGGATTTCAAGGAAGAGACAGATAAGATACCATCCCTGTGCCAGTCTGATACTGTCATGTACCCCAGAAAAGCCATGCCCTTTAATCCTCATTCAATAATGCTGGGTGGATTTTTAGTGTTTCCATGGAGATGACCCTCCCAATTGTGAGTGGTAACTTTTGGTTAGATGGGTTCTATGGAGATGTGTCTTCACCCATTCAAGGTGGGGTTGCTTACTGGAGCCCTATAAGACGGAACCATTTTGGAAAAAAATTTCGAGCCCACATAGCCAGAGACCTTTGGAGATGCAGAAGGAAACTTCCCCTGGGGAAGTCCTGTGGAATGAGAAGAAAATGTTGGCAGAGTTGCCATGGCCTTCCCAGCTGACAGAGGTGTTTCAGACCCATCATCCTTTCTTGAGTGAAGGTGACCTCTTATTGGTGTCTTAATTTTGACATTTTCATGGCCTTAGAACTGTAACTTGCAACTTAATAAATTCCTTTTTAAAAGCCTTTCGTTTCTGGTATTTGCATTCCAGCAGCTTTAACAAACTAAAACACTCCTATGTAAAATTATAAGAAGTAGAATATGAATAATTAAACAAAAAGAATATATGCACTTAGAGAAGAACAAAAAAAAAATGCAATCAGTTTCAAAAGAAGGGATTATATCTGAATTACATAAAGTGATGAAGTGGGAATAGCAATATAATTAGAAATACCATTTATTAAATGTTCATGCCAAACACTAATAGTTTTACATGTTCAATCTTATTTAATCTGTATATCAATTTTTTAGGTAGGCAAATATTATCCATATGTTTTAGATATAATAATATTTACTTAAAAAAAAAAAAGGAATGTTAGCTGAAATGTTAGCTGAAAAAGGAATGTTAGCTGAAATCACGCAGTTTACAATGAGCAGAGCTAGAACTCAAACTCAGTTCTGTTTGACTGCGAATCAAGGTATTCAAGCTCTAGGATACACTGCAAATGACATATGATTTGTAATCAGGATAATTTTGGTGGAAAGGTTTTTTCTTTTTTTCATCTCAAGGAAACAATGTATAAACCATATACAGAGTCTCAGTAGTCAAAAAGGATAATTGCAGTAAAAGTTTTGTTTCAGTTAGATTGCAACTCCGGGTTTATAACAATGCAGTGTGAACACATGAAAGGATAGGCTAAAATGGACTTTGAAGATCAGACTTAGAGGCATATATTTTATCTTTCAACAAATGCATATTCCAAAGTAATGGAAGGCATCTTTGAGAGGAGCTATGGTTCATCTCTATATTAGTTATCTATTGTTGCATAATAAATTACTCCAAAACTTAGTACCTCAAAATAACAGTATTTTTTATCTCCCATTGTGTGTGTCAGGAATCTGGGTACCTAGGCAGTAGGTTCTTAATGTATTTCTCATGATTTTTTCAGTCAAATTGTCAGTTGGGGCTGCAGTCTCATGTGAAAGCTCGACTGAGAAACAATTTCTTTCCAAGCTCCCTCACACAGTCCTTGGTAGACCTCAGTTCCTTGCACGATGTTAGACTGAGGACCTCAGGGCCTTCCTGGGTATTAGTCAGAGTCTTCTTTCAGTTGCTAGCATGTGGCCTCTTCATAGGGCATCTTCAAACATAGAAACTGGCTTCCCTCAGCAACTGAGAGAGAGAGAGAGACAGAGTGCACAAGACGGTTGACTGGGCCTTTTTGTAACCTGTTCTCATAAGCTAAATAACATAAATTCTTCCACATTCTATTCTGAAGGAAGGCTATCAAAATTTGTGGACATAATTGTCAAACCACCACAATCCCCCTGCCTTTAAATTAGATAAATGATTGCTATCCAGGATGGATGGCCATCTATTATCTTCTTAATTACTTCTCTATAATTAAGCTACTTTCTTATCTCAGAGAGTCAAGACATTCCTGCTTTAAAAGTTTAGGCCATATTCACCTTTTTCAGGGAATCATAGGGAAAAATCCTGCATACACTATAAAACACTTATTTTGTTTTCAAAACAATAATTATCTGCATTTTAATTTTCTTTTGTTTCTAGATAAAAATATACCCCAACAAAAGTAAGAATTATAGAATTACAGCTCTGGAAAAGTTCAGGAATCTTTTGCTCTCAGTAAGACTGTTTAAACCATGTCAGCAAGATATATTTAAACATCTGGGATTTTCTAATCCAACCATTTCATTTCATGGCTGAACATATTAAAGTTAAAAAATATAACATTATATTCCTAATTTTCAGTACAGATAGTCAACTTAATATTAGAATCTGGATGTTTGTCTTTCCATTTCATCCTATGTCATTTTGCATGTTTTAAAAATATCAATTTCCCTTTCATCTTTCTCAATTCTTTTCCTTTAACTTTACCTTATTATTCCTATAATTTCTACTGTGATATTTTCAGTGAGTTCAATAGTGATCCAGAAACAGTTTATTTTCCAATGGAGATGATATCACACCTAAACTTTGAATGGGAGCATACATCTGCAGTTGTTACTTCAACACCTGTATCATATCTTGGGTAATTTTTGCTTGGACAGAGATTCAGGAGAAAAACAGCCTAAACCATTACCTCCTCAAAATGAAATTTGAGAGCTAACCAGCTATAAGGAAGTAATAGTGTCACAAGCCAACATTAATTGGTCAGTATTTCAGGATATAATTTTGAAGTCTGGTAATCTATAGGTTTCTAAAAGATGAGATCACTTGGGCCAGATGCTTTGGTCAAAGTAAGATAAGAAAATAGAAGTTATTGAGGCTTGGACTAGAATGGTTATGCTTTGTTTTATTAGTTTTAATAGAAAGAATGTCATCTTTCTCCTCTTGACTCTGTCTTCTCCAAACTGCATGAAAGGACAAAACTCTACCACCTCCCACCACACACTAGGGCATACCTTCCTCAACTTGGCACCAACAAACTTCTTAGTCTGTTCTGCAGTTCTTTCCATGTTAAATCTGAAGTCTGTAAGGCAGGGACTTTGTTTTGTTTTGATCACTGTTGAATCCCTTGTGATTAAGATAATGTTCGACTCATAACAGAAGCTCAGAAACTAATGTTAAGTGATGGAACGCTCAGAGAAAGTCTTCATTAATAATCCAATTGAACAAGATATGCACTGATGACCAACTTCTCCAAGTTGTCGCTCCTTCCCTGATTTTGTATCATTGTTATTTCTCCCAAATAACAATGATAGATGAGCATAATTCTAATTAAAATAAAATATAGCTTAATGGCTGATAATTATTTGATTGATGTTATTGACCATTCAAGTTATTTGAGGATCACTTGGTTCAGTGTCAAGAATTAATGATTTAAATATTTTTGGAGGCTTATACTAGCTTTGGAAGGAAGCTTAAAGATCAATTTGCTTGTTAGCACTTACAGTCTAAGTGGATCACCCAACATTCCTTGGATAATTAATGAAATAATAAAAGAAGAGAGGTTTTCTGAAAGGTTGTTCACAGTTGTTGCTCCTTAAGCACATCACCAATTTGCTTGTTATTAATTGTGACATGTCTGGAGTTTTTCATAAAGCTAGCAAAGCAGCCTAGAGGTGAAACTATAAACACAATGAAAACAGCATAAATAGTCAACAACGGGTGAGTGGTTAAGTAAACATAAATGCTGGTATGCAGAGAGGAAATATATTCTACTTAAGCAATTTCTCCATCCCAAGGTAAAGAAAAACTGTAATTTCAGGAGAGTTGGCCAATTGTTTCAAGAAATACAGTTATTAGACTGCATTTCTTATGGACATGTCTTAAAGTGGAGGTTGTGCAAATAGGAACTGATATCTGTTACTTTCCTTCAGAATCATGCAAAGCTCTCTCTCCACCTTGAGCTGTGTGAATTATTTGCAGTATGCCCTAATGCAATGTTTTTGCATTAGGAAAAAAAAAAACAAAAGAAAATATGCCTTCCATAAAACGGATTTTGATTATCCTCTGTGTCAGGACTGTTGCTTGAATTTGTGTGTGTATAACCACATGAATAAATGTATATGAGTGAGTCTGATCTAATAGTTGTCCACTGTAAGACTGGAGAAAGACAAAGAAGGGAAAGTTCTATCTTCAAAGATCACGCAAGCACCAGTCTTGTAGCTTCACTGCCTCCAGGCTGGACTGGTCTCTGAAAAACATAGCCCCTTCTTTTCAGACCACTTCTCACCCCTTTTCCATGTGTGTATTTCTAATAACAAATACTTCAGATTGGGAAATGTGATGTTCCAGGATATTATGTCTTTTTTAGGGAAAGCCAGGAGGAGCAGACCTCAAGGGAGGGCAGCATTTCAAGGCAATGGTGAACCCATTTAGTGTTTACTCCCTCACCTTGGATTCTGGGAATTACCATAGCTTCCAGGTGATCTTTCACCCCACCTCCCCAACCCAGGAACCATAATCACTTCTGGTTATTCTCAATCCTTCAGTGAAGTGTATTATAAGTGTACAGTCTTCTTTGGGAGGTGTTCGGGAAAATTCACAGTTGGGACAATCAAGAGGCATGAACTTACCTGTATCACTCTTTGATGAGACCAGCACAGTGGTAGCCACATTAAGTCAGGGGAATTTGGTCTGGAAGTCCCATCAGTGAGCTTCTATGGTGGGAGCAGGGGTACCACAGAGGATGAATATGTGCAGGGGGAAGCAATGGAAAAATGAATTGACTCAAGAATCATGGTCTTGCAAACTCTCCTTTGTACTCTTTCATCTACTAGAAGAAGGTGACCTTGAAAGAAGAGAGGTTAACGCCTAGGTTTACATAAAACACTACAAATCACATTCTTTCAAAAACACCTTAGACATTTTTTTTAATTCTATAATCTTGAAGTGGGGAATAAAATTGGATTCAAAACTGTATACATAGTGTATTCACAATTTAAATAAAATATATTCTCAATGTCTATAATGTTTCATATAATTATTATACATGTAATAGTAATTGCATATCACAAATATATAAAACCATTTTCTACACATATGCAAGTAAAAGACTGGAATTAAATACTCTGAAATTTCAGTGGTGGGCTATAGTCAGGATTTAACAATATGAATGATTCTAATTTCAACCTTTTCTAAATTTTTCACAGTTGGCATGTGCATTAGTTTCCTAGGGCTGCTGGAACAAAATGCCACAAATTTAGTGTCTTGAAACAGCAGAACTTTATTCTCTGAGACTCCTGGAGGTCAGAAGTTTGAAATTGAAGTGTCAGCAGGGTCAGGCTTGCCTTGAATACGCTAGGAGAGAATACTTTGCCTCTTTCAGCCTCTGGTGGTTCTTGGTGTTCCTTGGCTTGCAAGTATAACTCTAATTTCTACCTCCATTTTTACATAACCTTCTCCTCTGTTGTCCTGCATTTCAAATGTTCCTCTCCTTTCTTCTGTAAGGATACCATTCATTACATTTAATTATAGGTAGTTAGGGCCTACCCTAACTCTTTATGATCTCATCTCAAGATCCTGAATGTAATTACATCTGCAAGACCCTATTTCCAAATAAGGTTATTTTCACAGGTATGGGAGTTTAGAACATAGCCATATCTTTCCTGGGGGACATAATTCAACCCACTACAGAATGCACTGCTTTAGTATTTAGAAGAAAAATAAAGTTTAACTCCTGAGTGATGGTTCTTCTTGTGTTAGGTAATGGGGTCTTTAGGAAAACTTGACAATATCAGAAAGCCTCATCAGCTCTAAATTCTCACTTGATTGATTTAAAACCAGCCCAAGCTTCAATCCAAGGAACACTGCCTTTAGGCACACCTGTTAAATCTGGCCTCAAACTGGAACATGGTAAAGTTTATTTGGTTAATTCTCTTTTATCCTGGTTACTTCAGGAGAAATGAAAGTATAACAAAAGAAGTATCTGTTAGTCTTCATCAGGTTCCCAGTGCACTGAGGTTCCTGCTCACCCCAGGAACACCGTGACTTAGAGGCTGGGACGCTGCTGCCCCACCCATGATGCTGACCTCCTGCCCGCTCAGAAACCAGCTCTTCAAAATCCAATGCTTGGAGGTTTCCCTAGGTACAGCTCCTGCCTCTTGTTGCTTTTCTACTTTTAGTTCTCACATAGCAGCTTACTTTCTCCATGTTCACACTGCTTGTTCACACCGTTTACACTGCCTACTCCACAGTGGTTCAAACATGGCCTGGATCCTATCACCAATAAAGTCATGACACCTTCTTGACAGAAGTTCTGTTCCTGTCTCTGGTCTTCTTTGTTAGAATGCCACTCCTTCCAACTCTTCTGCATTTCACCAGGTAACCTCGTGTTTCACCAGGTGCCTGATGTATACCTCTCACATGACAGATATGTCACACTCTGTGTTATCCTCCCCGAACTGCAGTTTGTGTAAGGGCGGAAAAATGACCTGGCTTTATACCTAGTATACCAACTACTAACTGAATGACTTGGGGAAACCTTTTGCCTGGACAGTCTTGTTTTTGCGGTTAGAAGGTGGAAATTCCCCAGCATTTGTTCTGGAAGTCAATTAAGTAATGAATGCAAAACCACTTTGTAAACAACAAATTCATGAAAGTACATGCAACATGTTTATTCATTGTCCATGCTTGAGGTCGAAGCATGGTTTATAATCATGCAGCCTTCAGGATGCCTAAAACAAGGCTTGGTACCTACTAGAACCGTAAGTATTACTGTTTAAATTAATAAATAAATACTTGATAAGAAAACTCATACAGCATTGACCAAAAAGAGTTTTGAGAACAACCCCATCCCAGCATTCTTTTTAAAGATCAGATTGTTCAAACTTTCTTAAAAGTTAATGCTTTGATGTGTCTCCTAGGCTCACACCCATCTCTTCTTATTACTGGTTTATAAGCCCATTCATGGACAGATTGTTCCCATGTCCATCTACTACCAGCTCCCTTGCTGCCCATATTTCTTCTTGATGGCTTTTAAAAAGCCAGCCAGCCCTTTGTCCCAGTACAGCTACCACAATTCTCCTTTTAGATCATGTTCATCCGTTTACGAGACAACAAAACACACATAAACATCCTTGACACTGCCCAGTGGTGGGAAAGTGTGGTAATAATAATCTTGATTTTCTGGCGAGTAGTGAATGGTGTGTCTATATCCCAGAAGAGAGATCATTAGAAATAATTTCAGCATTCAGATGCCATATGACACCTCACACATATAATGCTGATGAGGACTTGTAGAAAAATGTATTTTGTGATTATTTGTTTTTTAATGGTGATAATACCTAAGATGATGATTACTGTGAGGATACTAGTGAAATAATATCTTATTCTAGCATCAGAATATGCATTTGCATTCCTATATCTTATTTATTTCTCATAAATACCCTTCAAGATGAGTAAGCATTGACTATTAGCCCAAGTAATAGAGGAAGAAACTGAGATATCAAGTAACTTTCTCAGCCTCCCTTCTTGCAAATAAAACTTGTGTAGCCAGCCCTACAGGCCAAGTTCATTCCCGAAAAGAAACCAGAGATCTTTGTCCTTAGACAGCCTGTATTCTAATAGACACATATGGAAGCAGAAAATGACATAGAGGCTACTGGGAGGGAGGGTAGGCACAAGAGAGCTTCTCTCAGAAAGGGTGGTCAGCAAAGGTCTCTTTAAGGGGTCATTGCTTGGCCTGAGTTGGAAGAAAGAAGAGAGTCACTTAGAAAGCTACTGTAAAAGAATTCTGGAATTCCTGTTTGGAGTGATGGAAAAGTTTTGGTAAGGAATGTTGGTGATATAACTCAATGCTGTGAACATAATTAATAGCGCTGAATTATTCATTTGAAGTTGGTTAGAAGGAGAAATGTTAGGTTCCATATATGTTAGTAGAGTAAAAATTTTTTTAAAAACAGAGGATTGTGCAACACAGTGAACTCATGTAAATTTTGAACTACTTTTAAAAATATAATCATAATAATATTTTTTCGTCAATTATAAAAAAAGGTACCAGTCTAATGTAAGGTATTAATGAAAGTAGGACTATATGGGAACTCTGTATTTTCTGCATGATTTTCTGTTAATTTAAAACTTCTCTAACAAAAAACCACAGTAAACAACAACAATAATAAAAGAGCAGGGAGTTACAAGCACAAGGACCCTGAGGCAGGGAAGAGCTGACTCTCATAACTGTGGGTAAAGAGACACACATTAAGTGGAAATGAGTAGGCAGGGATCAGATCATGCCCATGGTTAGGTGTTTCAATAGTAATTTACTATTAACCATCTTGAATACTGGCTTAAATCCTGTTTGATCATAATATATCTTTTTGCATTGCACTGTTGGATCCTGTTGGCTAATATTTGCTACTGAATTTTTATCTTTTTCTTCCCTTGACTTGTCTATGTCTATCAGGGATAAAATTTATACAGGCCGCATAAGACAACAAAACAAGCATCTCTCTTTCCCTGGAAAATAGTGTATATAAGAGAAAAATGTCAATTTCTTAAAAAGCTTGATAAAATACACTTAAAAGTATTAGGCCAAGCTGGTGGTGGTGGTCATCGTTTTTCATTTTTCATATTTTTGGAGAGGTAGCTTTTGTTTTTTGATTAGTATCTTACTATCATTAAAAGTTATCATTAGCAATCCATCAATTTAATCACATTTCAGGTTCTTCTTAGGTTACCTTAGAATTTTTCTAAGGTAAATTTCCAGGAATTTATCCTTATCATTTATGAAGTTATTGGCATATATTTTATGCTATTATAAATTCTATTTTGGCTGAACTTTTTCTCTTTTTTTCATAACACTTTACTTATATCTTTCCTTTGATTATTATCACTATACCAGAAATTGTTTATCTATTTAAGACCAAGAAGGAAGTATTTTCAAAGAAGCAATTTATGATTTTCTTCCTATTTTCTTTGAATTTACTTTGTTGTTCTTTCTTAGCAGTATAACATACGTCTTACCAAATGAACAGATACAGCTTTTTCTCATCATTTTGATGGCTGCATAATGTTCCATCAAAACAATTTCACATAACTTTAATCATCTCCCAGTTAATAGTTATTTCCAATTGTTTCCTATTATAAATAAATCTGAACACTTGTTCTATGATTTTCTCAAGAAAAGCTATTACAAGTCGGTTTTCAAAACCAAAGATTATAAACATTTCAGCTTTTAATGCATATTATCAAAAATTCCTACAGAAAGTTTGATCAGTTGATATTCTTCCCTATACCCAAAAATGCTCTTAAGCTCCTGTTCCTTCTGACTTTCCCAATATTCAGTGTTATTAATCATTTAATCTTTGGTTATTTAAGGATAATAATAAAAACATCCTGAAATGTCTCATCTGATATAAAACACAATGTCCTTGAAATAACTGCAGGGCCC
The DNA here is from genome assembly GCF_023851605.1 of Tamandua tetradactyla. Classification (NCBI taxonomy): domain Eukaryota; kingdom Metazoa; phylum Chordata; class Mammalia; order Pilosa; family Myrmecophagidae; genus Tamandua; species Tamandua tetradactyla. Next base: position 40,619,725 of record NC_135344.1, read on the forward strand.
TATAAGATGTGCCCCTCCCTCCTCCACCCTCTCACCCAGCTGACCCATCTCCTTTCATCCTCTCTTGCATTCTGCTCTGCACCAGCTATGCTGAGCTCCTCACGATTCCTCACACTAAGGAAGGTCCTGCCTAAGCGTTTCTGTACTTGATGATTTCTTTAACTAGTACGCCCTTCCCCAAGATATTACTTAGCCTGTCTTCACCTTCTTTATGTCAGTTTTTCTGTAAGCCCTCTCCTGACTATCCTATCCCACTCCCTATATATATATATATATACATCCTCTCACTGTAAATTTAGAGGTGATTTAGAAATAGCAATTGGAAATCATGATTTTTTGGCATCTATATAACAAAATTGCCAACAAACCAGGTCATTCCTGTACTACAAACCTGGTATATATCCCAAGAATCCATACATCTGTCTCTAATATAATTTTCAGCCAAAATGGGTAATTCCTATGCATGAAGTAGGCATAACAGAAGGGGCTCCTTGGATATCATGTGCCAAAAATAAGGAAAGCTTTTAAAGATTAAGAAAGTTAGCATTAATGTTAATTATTATTAATTTTTATTAATAAGAATAAATGAATCAACTTGAAGGAGGTTCTACTGACCAAAGTTATGACCATGGACAATATGAACATCAAAAAGATAATCATGATAATATATATTATCATGATTATATTTGAAATAAAATGAATCTATGAAAAGTCATTGGTACATAATCATCTAAAAATTGAGAAAAACCAATATGCTACATATAAAATCACCACTGATATTCTGTTTGGCAAAAACTTTAATTTATATTTAATTGAATATTTAGCATTAACTTCAAATTTATAGGAATTATAGGGGTAAGGAAAAATTAAATGATGCCACAAGGGAATAAGCACATAGGCTCAAAATGAGCAATTTATGGGACACTTGGTGGAAAGACTTTGCAAAAGGGAGTCTTGAAAACTGAAAGGCACTTAAGAGCTATAACAACTAGAGGCAACGTAGGTTCTAAGTTGGATTATGGCTGGGTAGCTCAGGTGCAAATGAAATGTTTGAATAGATGGGGAAATTTTATTGCTTATTAAATGATGTTGAAGTTTGTTAATATTGATAAGCTGATCACATTAGGGCTATGTAGAAAACACCTTGAAATATTTAGAATTTAGAATGGATTGTCATGATGTGTATTTTATTTTTTAAAAAATCAGCATAGGCTGTAGTACGTATGTGTGAAGGAAGATGCCAGTGTTAATTTTTATTTATATATCAGAGTGGTCAACTGATAATGTGTTCCTTCATCCTTGGCTTCTGATGAATATGTATCTTAACAACTCAGCCATTGGGCATATTTTAAGGTATGCCAAACTATTTTTGGTGTACCTCAATTTAGCATAATAAATAAAGGAAATGGGTTTGCACTAGTAAATTAATGACAAATTAATAGCATAAAGTATGAAATATGTTGAGATTTTATTGGTAAAATTTAGTGGTGGTCAAAATCTGTGGATTCTCTAAAGCATTAAAACATTCTACATCTTTGCATGCATAAAGTATTAAAATCTAGTGAATTCTTCATTGTTCATATTTCAGAATCATGCTCTAGGCTTAATTCATAACTGGACTTGTATCTAGCAACTGACTTTTGGTAACCTGATTCTGATTATAATGGTTAGCTAATCTTGCCTCTATTGTATTGTCACATTTACATCAATTGCACTTTTCTTGCAAATCACTGTTACAACTCACAAAGGACCAGAGATACGAGATTGCATTATATCTCAAAGAGGTTCTATGCTTATTTTGTGTCTCTTTGCTAACAAATGTTTGTGTGTGTGAAGTTGCCTTTCTCCATAGTTGTAGGTGTAGAAAAGTACACTTATCATTTATATGTGACTATTGATAAGTAATGAATTATAACAAAAATACCATGATATTGTTCATGACAAAATGGCTTTGGTTAGTTCATAATAACATACATTCCTCACCCATTTATGATGAAAATTGAGATATAGTCACACATCATCATCATCATCGTCACCATTGTCTTCCCTCTTTCTGATAATGGTTATTACATCTTCTATCACTTTCCTTCAGGTAAAAATTATTATATATTAGTGGGGAAACCCAAGGGATTGTGTCATGCCACAGATGCCTTCATTCCACCTCAGAGTGTAATCATGCTTGGTTATAGAGGTGGGTCAAGTAGGTATAACTTAAATGAAATGTTCATGCCCCATGTTCCAAGCTACTATTGACAGAAACAAATGCAGTTTCAATAAGCTGAAGGCAAACTATAGTTTAATGTAGAAGATGGAGGGAAGAAGGGGAGAAGAGGAGAGGAGAGAAGAGAAGTGACACAGCTTTTTCCCCTCCTCCTTCCTCCTTCTTCTTTCCCTTCCTCTTTGTCTAGCCATGGTTTTGGCAGGTGTGCCAGGGTAGAAGTTGGGTAGCATTACAGTGCAAACTTTCTGCTGATGTGGCCGGGAGATAGTTCACACAGAGGGGAGACTGAGCACATCAGTAAACACTTTGAAAATGATTTTGCAGCCAGATTTCTCACTGTTGGAGAAGGGATTACAAAAATGGAAAGTAAGGATGACTAAAATAAATCCTGTGTTGCTGTATTGAAATTGGAGATCATGGAATGAATTTATGGATTGATAGATGATAGATGGATGGTAGGCAGATGGTAGGTATATATCTATGGAGAGATAGATAAATATCTGTGTACATGCATGCATGTGCTTTGATTTCTAAACTTCATTTTCTACTAAAAAAAAGTCCCAAGTCTCCTTAGAAAAGTAGTTGACTCCACAACTGAAATACACAAAAAATAAGATAAGACCAGAAGAATTTATATCAGAAAATAAAAAAGTATCCAAGGAATGATATGGGTGTGCCTAAAAGACAAAGAAGCCAGCTTGAAGGGCTTTTGTTGGCCAAGACTGGATTAATTTAAGCATCTATATATCTATATTTAGATAAATGTAGAAGGATAGATAGATAGATACTAAGATTTTAGAACTTTGAGTAAATAAGAACCCATGATTCTATTCTGAGAAATAAAAAAATGGGGAAGAATGTACAGCTCTACTTTATAGAAATCTCAATATATCACCACAAAATACTTCTTATGTTCTTATTAAGTAGTGATTAAAATATTTATATGTGAACTTTTGCAGTGGAGGAATCAAGCAGGTACTATCTTAGCCAAGTGACAAAAGTTAATATCCCCAGTAATGTAACAAATTGACATCTTGTGCAGTGTAATGACACAATGGAAAGAAGACAGCATTGTTTTGATTTATTTCTACAGAAATTTAAGCATTAAAATGAAAATTCAGACAAATATAAACCAAGATAATGTGTACAAAGTAACTGGCCTATACTCTAAAAATATCAAGATCATGAAAGACAAAGATTGATGAACCATTCCAGATGGGAGCTGATAAAGAGAAATAACTAAATGCAACACATAATCCTGGACATTGTGGATGACATTTTTGAGACAATTAGTAAAATTTGAATGAGTCCCTTGCAAAGATGGTAATATTGGATCAATATTAATTTTCTGATTTTGATAAATTCTTATGAGGAAAATGTTTGGGGGACTATGCAATGAAGCATTGAGTTACTAGGACATCATATCCAATGCTTACTCTCAAGTGATACCAAAAAAAATGAGAGAGAGAAAAAAATTCTAATGCAAATGTGGTAATATATTAACAATTAGAGAAGCTTAGTAAAGGTTATGCTGGAGATTTTGGAGTATTGCAACATTTTTTTGAGTTTGAAATTATTTCAAAATAAGGAGTTTAAAAATTACTGAAATAGACCACTTTATACCAATCCCTGAAATGGTAGCCCTCAGTTTTTCTTGCTATTGAAGAATTTGTGGATCTCTGATGAAGCTAAAAAGTAATTCTTATTAAAAACCCTCGTGTACTGACCACAGCAACATCAATTGTTACTGATAAGGTTCTGAGCCCTGTTATTAATAAGAAATATAAAAGGTTGCTGCACCCTGAATCATTACTCAAATTCCTTCCCAGGCTCTCTAAACTCTACTCTCCTATAAATCCTGTACAAATAAAGAAGAAATTATCCTGTCTCATTTTAAATCCAAACCAGATGCATCTAAGTAGATTAAATGTAGTCTGTAGAAATAACCTTAAAAACCAAAGCACTCACTAGCTAGCCAAGTTTTTCATTGTCTGCTCCTAAAAAAATCAATAAACCTAAAAGTGCACAAAAATATGTTCACTAACCTGCATTTTTACCCATATAACCATCTCCAAAGTATATAGAAACAAATAAAGAAGATTAAAATCTTCTGTCTAGTAATTTGTCATCAATTGTGATATCTTCTCTCAAAAACTCATAATGAATTTCTTCCCAGAGCAACCCTGATAATGTCCAAATAATAAATTTTCTAAAGGTGTATAGAGTTACAGAGGTGCATGAATGTGGGCAGAAGAAGATGTTTTAGCCTAGAATGAGGTTAACTTTGAACTCCCATGGCTCTTGCTCTAAGGAATCCTTCGAGACTGAGCTGACTCTATCTTCAAACTGTGGATAAATCAAAATCAGGGTACCTTTCTAGGGTAAACTGTAAACTATCAGTTCACTGTCTCTGAAGCTGTCTTTTCAATTCAAGTTTTTTACCCTTATGAGATTGCATTTTGTTGTTGGTAACTGGTGGTAAGGTGGAATACAAAGCCTACAGAGAGAATTCTTTCTTTCTTTGGGATTCTACAACACGTTTTCATACCATATATACTGTTCTTACTATGTTTCATTATGGCAATGGTGAGCATGGCTGTTTTACTGAGCAAGGGCTTGCTGTCTAATACACACAGAAATCAAGCTGTGATGCCAGGATTTCAAGAAGAGAAAGAATTTTATTACCTGGCAACCAAGTACAAAGAAAGGAGAAAAGAAAATCTCAAATCTGTCTCTCTAAGTCTAAAGACCTTAGTCTTAGGGTTTTTATACAGTATTTAAATAAAGGGATGTAGAGATAATGATGTTATTTAATGTTTCAATTACAATTAATAGGTAATGTGTAAGCACTGCCCCGAGAAGCCCTTGCAGACTTTAGGATTGTCAAGAAAGGTAAGATTTGATTCCAGAATGTTATAAATTTCTCGATTAACATAAGGTAACAACCACAATAACAAGTAAAGGTATGGTAATAAGCTAAAATAACAATTACAATTACAAAAAAAACTGTTGCTGTCAGTGGTTACAGCTGTCTGTCCAGCTAGGTGAATGCTCCTGGAGGAAAGGAATTGTGTCTTATTTATCTTGGTATTTCTGGGATTTTGTACATGCCTGGTTCATGTATAGGCATTAATAAGTATTTATTGTGTTAAATGCAGAACATTTGTTCCCTTTTGGAGATTCACAATATTTAAATACCTAAAAAACCTAAGTTCAAGAAAATAGATGCCTAAGAGTAGCACTAAATTATAAAAATGCATTATAACAAAGAAGAAAAATGCTGATCTTGTATTTGCATTTTTCTCTAGTGGATTTTGGCCTTAGTGAAAATTACCAAATTAAATTAACCAGAAAAAATGAGAAAGGTGCTGAGAGGTTACTTGTGATGCCAAGGAAAGATGGTAATATTGTGCATCTAGTCTCCTTCCCCACACATACTCATTAATCCTTTCTTTTAATCCCAGAAGAACAAATTAGAATTTATAAGGAGCAAGAATTATGGACACATTGCTGGTAGGTAACCTACAGCTGCAGCTGAATGTGTCTCTACTGCAGATTCAAGATGCTTATGCTTTGTTCTGTTTTTTTTCCCTCCCCAAAGAGTAAGGCCAGTGAAGACACTACTGATTCATAAAAAAAAAAAAAAACATATATATGTGCCAATGGCTCTTTTTGCTGTTCTCTATAGATAAGAAAAGTTTTATATTAAATAAAACCTAGGCTGCTGGCAAATTCTACATTTGGTTCATTTGCCTCAATTAGCTGAAAATTAAGCAAGCTAAAATTAATGTTTCCAGGGACTTACCATTGTTTACCTATGGAGTAAATCTTTTCAAGGAATTAAATCTCTAGTTCTGAGAATTTCAGGGAAGTAATTTAAACGTGATAAATATGTTGGGCAAGATAAAATTTTTCATTTTTAATTTATTAGATAAATATAATAAACATGAAAATAAAAGACAGCTCAAGATAATGATCTTGGTTTATTCACTCATGGGCTATAGTATGAACAACACCAAAGGAGGACATGAAAAAGTTTCAAAATTACCTTGGATTTTGAACAATGGGTAATTTGAAAGTTTGTATTTTTTCTATGAAACACTAACTATGGTATTATAGAGGTCTTTACTGAGAATGCTTTAAATTTGACCCATTTTATTTAATTCCCCTAATTAATTGTTCTTTAAACCTTGCATGTAAGCCACTTAGCAAACTCCTGCATGGTATTAGCAATCACGTGTGTAAGGAAACAATTGTACAAGCATTATGGAAATAATCCTGCAGGTAAGGCTCCTTCTTCGAGGTGCCTGGCCAGGCTTCTTAATTATTAGTTTCCCATGTGAACATTGGTTGATCTGCCGCAATTCTCAGGAATAATAATCCATAGATGGCATTCTTTGTAGTGACAGTCCTATCTCAAGAGGGCCTTCCAGCTCATCATTATCTGATCCAGGGTTCTTGATTTCTATGCCTATACTTGTTCCTTTTTCCTATTCATGATTGGGCAAAGCAAATTACCTGCTTTTTCTCATACATTGGCACTGTCTACTCTGGCAGTTCCCTGATGGCTCTTAACATTGTCATCATCACATTACATGTGGCTGCTCTGAAAATTTCTCAGTCAGACTTTAAAAAAAAAGCAATCTGGTGTTAGGCACTTGGGTTCAGGCAGAATCCTTGGAATGCTAGCTATCTGCAACAAAGAAATTGTTGACTTTTAAGATGGCATCTTCCCAAAGTGGAGTCTGCTACTTAACCATTATTTATTTGATTATATAAATGATGTATATTTTACCAAATTCAGACCATCTATATGTTTTGAATAAGGAATAAATTATCAATATTTGCTTCTGGACAAGACAGTTTAATGGGGACTGGGTTTATCCTCTCACTGCAGACAATGAAAACAAAGAAAGAAAGAAGGTAAACCAGACAAAATATTTGAAATAATTTTTCAAGGTACTGGACATCAGGTAATGAACAGTGATCTTTGAAAGATGAGAAACAAGCTAGGTGAACCCTTGCCTCAGCTTACTGGTGTGAGAAAGTTTCCAAATTCCAGACAGAGAGTAATATGCTAAACAGAGTTTAATGAACTCCCAGAGTTGAGAAGAGAGTGTTGAGATGCTACAGAAACCAATATGATTAGACTTCAAAGGACAATGTACCAGAGAGGAGAAAACCACAAAAGAATTATCACTGCTATTTTCTGAGAGTCTTCCTGAGTACCCAGTAGAGCCCATTTGTGCGAGGAAAAATACCAGACATTCTGGAAAAAAACATCCAAAAGTATTAGAGAAAACAATGTCTGGCTCCCACAAAGCTAGGGATAGTACATGTTCCCATTAGCAAGACTGGAAAAATGTGTAAATCATAGGGTATTGGACAGAGTACTGGAAGGGTCTTGCCTCAGTAGTGGGAAATAATTAGCCCTAGACTAAGCATGGCTCTGGTCCCAGTTAAGAAATTTAAAAAGCAAAACCAGAAATGTCAAACTTTTTCTATAACAGAAAAAGTCTCAAGAGTCCTATAAGGATAAAAGCATACCATCACTCAATAAGGTAAAATTACTAATGCCTGGTATCCAATAGAAGAAAACAAGATGTTCAAACAAACAGAAAAATATAACCCATAATAAGGAGAATAATTAATCAAATGATTCTGAACCAGAACTGTCATAGATTGTTAGCAGACAGACATTAAAACAGTTATTATAACTCTATACATTCAAAAAGTTAAGTAGACATGGAAGATATAAAAATATTAAAATTGTATTTCTAGAGATGAAAATTACAAAGTTTGTGATAAAAATACATTGAGTGGGATTGATGATAGGCTATATATTACAGAAGAGACGATTAAGGAACTCAAAGAGAAAGCAGTAGAAATGATCCAAAAGGAAGACATGGAGAAAAATGATTCTTTAAAAAATGAAAAGAGTATCAGTGGGCTGTGTAACAACCCCAAAAGGTGTAATATATGTGTTATTGGAGTTCCTGAAAGACAGGATAGAAGGGAACAGAATAAATATTTGAAGAAATAATGATAATTTCCCTACATTTGAAGAACACTGTAAATGCACAGATCTAAGAAACTCAACAAATTTCTGACTTATGAAATATGAAGAACAACCACACCAAGGAAAATCATAATCAAATTCTTAAAAACCAGAAATAAATAGAAAATCTTAAAAGTCATTGAGGAGGGGGATGCTGTGAAATGCAGAAGAACGAAAATAAGGTTGACAGGAGATTTTGGAAACAATGCAAGTTAGAAGGCAGTGGAGCTGACTCATAAAATACTGAAAGAAAAAGAAAGTCAACCTAGAATCCTATGTCCGCTGAAAATATCTTTCAAAAACAAAGGTGAAATCAACCCTCTTTTAGACATACAAAATATGAAAGAATTAATCGTCAACAGACCACAGTACAAGAAATGTTATAGGAAACTCTTTAGGGAAAAGGAAAATAGTATCAGATAGAAATCTGGACCTACACTAAGGAAGGAATAGCACTACAAGTGGAAATTATGTGAGTAAATATGTAAGATTTGTTTTTGACATTTGAATCATTTTAAAAGATAACTTATTGTTTAATAAAAGTAACGACAATATACTGAGGGATTTATAGTATATGTTTAAGTAAAATCTATGAAAAGAGTAATTAAACAGCCAGAAAAGGAGAAAATGAAAGGCACAATTATAAAGATCTTATATTTGAAGTGGAATATTGTAACTTGAAGATAGAGTGTGATAGGTTAAATATGTATACTCTAAACCTTAAAGCAACCAGGAAAATAAGAAAATGTTATAGCTAATAAGCCAACTAGGGAAATAAAATGAAATAATTTAAAGTATGCAATTTTTATAAGAGGCAGAAAAGAATTAAAAAGAAACAATGATGATATGCTGTCTCTAAGAAATGCACTTTAAATGTAGAAACAAATAAATTAAAAGTAAAAGCATTGGGAAAATTATTTTAACACTAATTAACATTAAAATCATGATTGTACCACTCAAACACTAATACATGTCTAATGGCTGTATTACTATTAGATAAAATAGATTTTGGTGATAAGAATATTACCAGAAAAATAAATTCTATAATAATAAAGATATGAATTCGAAAGTGCGTTACAATTCTAAATGTTTATGTAGTTAACAATGCAGCTTCAGAATGCTCATTTGTTTTTCCCTCAAGCCTTACCAGGCCCCTTATCTTGCAAAGCAAAAGTCATACCTATCACTGAACTGTAGCCCCCTCAAATATTTCCACAAAGAAGGCCATACCAAAGAGCCTAAGAAATGGAAGTGGAATGAGAGAATTTGTCTTCTTCTCTCTGCCACCACCACCAACGCGGTCTAGACCAGGTTGAATAAATAGCCTGATGTATTGCAAGACTCATAAGTGGAAGGGAGTGGTATGAAACCGAGTTAGGATTTCTGTGAAGAGAAGGAAAGTATTAAATGAAGACAGACAGAAATAGCTCAGGGTGTGCTCTTTACCACCCAGCTGTCCATGGGTGTAATTCTGACCATTTGCATCCTTTGTTAGGGAAGTAAAGGATGGGGTTGCCATTTGTTCTCCTTGCCCTCTGCCCCACTCATGTGACTCATTTTGGGGCTCTAAATTGTCCCACATATTGCCCCCACCATAAAAAAAAGCTTCATAAATATACTGTTTCCCAATTAAACACATCTCAGAGATAAAATGATGGTTCATCTTAGTCTGAGATTGTAATTTATCTTTAACTAGAAAAATAAGGAAACAGAACTGAAGGACCAATAGGTACATATCTGAGAGCACAGATTTTTTTATCCCACCTTAACTGAGCCTGGCCACAGACAGAATGGCTGACACAGAGCACAGGGCTTCAGGGCCAGACTCTTGCATTTCATTTCCCAGTTTCATTCCTTTGACGTTTCTCCCTCTTAATTCTTTTATTCTGTGCTCCCCACACCAGTGGCAAAACTCGGGCCTGAATAATTAATAATTCCAGGATGGTTAGGTCACAATTGTCACTTCCTAGGATTAGTGGGCATATTGGCACGCTTCTAATCATAGAACATCTTCCTTCTATTTAAAGAAGAGAGAGCTTTTCCCTTAACAGTACATAGGAAGTTGGGAGAACCAAGTGAGTTTACATTGAGTGAACTGTTTTTATCTAATGTAATCAAGCATAGAGATACTTGGAATCCATGTTGATTATGTAAATTGCTTACATATGCCTGGACAGTTTGTAGGCATCCTTTCCTTTTCAAAAGAGAGATTTTTTTAAAAATTTGTTCCTTCTTTCTTTCACTCTGAAACTAAGTGATGGTTAGGTTCTGGTATCAACTTGGCCAAGTGATGATTCAGAGTTGTCTGGTGAGGCAAGCACAGACCTGATCATTGCTTTAAGGATATTTCCTGGCTGGGTGATAAACTGGAAGTCAAGTGTATTAAATCATCAGTCAGTTGATTGCATCTGTGGCTGATTACATCTGTGATCAAGTAAGGCATGCTTCCCACCAATGAGATAATCCAATCAGCTGAGGACTTTTAAGGAAGGAGAGAGGCTTTTATACTGTTTCTTCAGCCAGCGTGACTTTCCTGTGGATTTCATCCAGACCCTTCATCGGAGCTGCCAGCTTCACAGCCTGTCCTACTGATGCTGGACTTTTCCATTCCCATGATTGCATAAGACACCTTTATAAATTTTATATTGACAGATCTCTCCTGTTGGTTCTCTTTCTCTAGAGAACCCTGACTAATACAAACTATTTAGAGAAACTTGGAGCAGAGAGCCACAGCCACCTTTTATTTATTTATTCACTTCCTAAACATAAGACCTCTATTTCTTTGCATATTTTTCAAACAAGTTTCTTTGAAGCAAGCAATAGAAAGGCTTGAGACACTCCGGTTTAAAGTGGGTGTCGTGTACATCAAAATCCCCAGCTTATTCAAAAAGAAGGGCTTCCGTGCGCTGCACCACACAAGGTCTCAACAGCCAGAATTTGGGTTTCATCTGTGAGAAAGAGGTAAGTGTTGAAGAGTCATAAATTGAAGTGTAGCTATAAGTTGATGAGTGAAATGAAAAATTTGGAGATTCAAGGAAGATGAATTTGGCAACTGTGTGCAGATGGATGGAGCTGAGGGGAAGAGAAATGAGTTAAATTGTATACACATTCCACAGAAGGTGCCCTCCAGCCTTCCCCATTAACAGGAGATCTTTATCAGATCACCAGGTGCCACCTGCAGGAGGCCTAGAATCTTCTGCCCTCCCTATCTAATACCTAAGGGTGTGTCCTTCTGACAGCATGCATCCCATAGAGAACTGGGCTGAGAAAAATACACACATCCACATGCACATATATATTCACATTGTAATGCACTCAATCCATAGGTGAGCATTTTATAACATATAAAATGTATATTAAGTTACATTTCAATGACAAATAACATCCAGGTTGTCAATGATTTAGTGCAAGATGTCCTCATTAATTCAGCTCTGTGAGGCTGTGCTCGTAGAAGATCTAAGCTCCTGATGTGCTTTTGACAGCATTATTTATTTTATGCCACTTTCTCAAGTGTCGATATTCCTCCCCCAAAAAGGAGCCTCTCAAAAGTGCTTCAAAAATGCGCTACTGTTTTCACCCCGAATCCATATTCTCATTTAATACCTCTTCTTTTTCGCTTAGATTTCCCACTGCAACTGTGTTTATTTGTCGAAGAAAGATGACTTTTTCAGTGTGAACTCAGTGTACACCCTGGGGGGCCATGCAGTAGAGACTACCTTCAAAATATGAATTAGATAACAGCAAAATCAATCCCTTCCCCCAGATCTCTTTTAGCCTGGCCAAAGTCCCTAAAATACCCAGGAAATGATATAATCCTTAAATTGGGAACTGACTCAAACCAATTCAATTGTGTATAATTACTGCACTCTGTTTGGAGACAATAAGAGCCATTGAAGGATGGGGAACCATGAAGGCTAGCTCCCCTCACAACCTTAAAATCAGCATTTCATTGGAAGGCAATCATAAACCATATCTTGCCACCTAAACAATGTTTATCTGAAAGATAAAACCTTTATTTGTAAGCAGGCATGAAACCATTTACTCAAGCTGTTCTGCAAACCTATAGCCCTGTATTCCTTTTGGATATTTTGACTGCTCCAAATGCATATGATAACCTTTCAAAGGTAGGATTCTGTTAACTTTCCATCACCATCATCATCATCAGGCACCTATACATTCTCTTAAACCATGGTAGGACCATATAATGTAGAGTGCCCTAAATAAAGAGTATGGAACATGTACACTGCTTCCACAAGGGTGGGGAGTGACTTTAAATGTTTTTTCATTCCTTATACCTTGGGCACATTTAAATTTCACCAGTGAGTATTCATTTTTATCATTTATCAATCTGATTATCAAATAACTAATTTCATTGGTAAGAATCTGGTTGTAATACTCACCAGGCTAACTAGCAAAATACGAGGTCTTGGTCAAGATAACTTGTAGTAGCTGCTTCTGGAATATGGATTTTTCATGGCATTCTGCCTACAACCCCAGAAGCATGGATTCTTAGTGATGTAGTTGACATCAGCATCCAATAATGAAAGTTTCTGAAATATATTTTTGTACTCCTTTTCCTTCTTTGATAGAGCAGTTAATTGAATAATTGGGCCTGAGCAAATAATAGATTTCTCATCTCTTTGTTCTAGAAATTTCTCTGTCAATAAGCTCCTCTTTGAGATGACAACTTTCTGTTTCCTAAGAACCTTCCATCCTAAATGATGGCATCTCTGCTTCCTTCAGCCCTTCATGCTTTGGGGAATAAACAACATATTCAAAAGAGCTGTGGGTTCAGAAGTTGCACATTTGGCCATGGCCTGTTTCTGTGTTTCCCTGGCGCAGAGTTTCACATCCCATTTCTCCTTCCACATCTTCTGAGTTTCATAAAGAGGAAGGAAAGAGGGGTCTTCAAATCTTTTCTGTAGAGCTCATCTTTTCCCTCACTTGCTGCCTGGCAACTTGGTTCCAGGGTGACAAAGTAGCAATCCCCATCAGTCTTCATTTAGGCAGAAAATATTGTTTTATAAACTGCCAAAATTAGAGACCATTTCTTCCTCAGGACTAAAGTGTCTCTTTTGTTTATCTAATTGGAGTGAGTCAAGTTTGTTGAAACAAGTGACAGAAACTGGTGAAAGTGTTTTACAAGAACTTTTACTCTATGCCAAATGCAGTACCCAGACTGTGTTTAGGTATTCTCTATGCCTCATTCAATCCACTGTCCAAAGGTCAGATACCTCACTTCTCTGAGTGGACCTGGCAGTACTCTCTTGAGATTAAGGGCAAAAAACCACTCATTGGCATGGCCTTCAGCAGTGTCACCATTCCAGCACAGGGCAGGAATGTTCTGACCTGTTTTATACCTTTTGTGGGACAAAGATTAGAGAACCCATGATCAAATTCATTCACAATATGCCACCTTGTGCTATACCTCCACCTGTAGCACAATCCCATTAGTCTTTCTTTTTTGTTTATTTGGTAAACAAAGGGACAAATCCCCACACAAATAGTTTAGGGGAAAATACCTGTCAAAAAGCAAGTAAAGCAGTATTCCTAGAGAAAGGAGTTTTAAGTAGGAGATTTGTAAATGTTATTCATTCTCCCACAGTCCACTGCAGATAATATATGGTTAATACACAGCAAATTGATGCCAACAGTGGTCCTAATTTACTCATCCCTCTTTTCCCATAAGATGGAAAAGTATTTACTTGTCCATGTTCAGACTCACAAGGGGATTTTAGTAAAGAAATCCCATAATAGTGATGGCCGTGTCTCTTATTAAACCTATTGCCACTTTATATCTGCATTTTTATCTACACAACCGCCATCACAGATAGGGTACAATTTCCTTAGGTATCAGTAGTTTCATATTTTTTACGGATGTCTATATAAAATTTATTATTTCTACCAGTGCCCTAGAGCAACATATTGGGACTTAAAGCTCTGCAACATTGGTCAAGTCTTAAAGCATCTTAATGTTTCTCAGTTAGTTTAAGTACGTATAGTTAGAGCTCGCTGAGTCTTCACTGTTATGCCACAGTAAACGTCAATGCCATCCACACCACATAGAAGAATCTATGCTGTCAGGGAGCTGTTGGTGTCAGATGGTACGAAATTTTGCAATTCCTCTATTTTAAATTCACCAGAAATTAATCATGGAGGATTTAGAGGGAGAAAGGACTTACACAGTAAAAGTGTCATCATTCCTCATCGCATTGTGGGTAGGCACCAGGAATATCTTTTTTTTCCTTAAATGCTCAAAATTACATGATTAAATATCTGAAACAGTAGATCTACATAAAATATAATAGCATGGAACTCGTTAATTGTATATCGTCCAACTGACTTCCTACTTGGAGGCACCCCAGGCTTTCAGCTCTGCCACATAAGGAAACAACACCACACCCTAGGATTCTCAATGGTCCTGATGCTCTCACTAGGGGACTGTGAATATGCTCAGTGTAAAAAAGTAAATAATTCATTAAGACAAACCTACAATATGCACCTTACGGTTATAGCCACCACTGTAAAATTCTGTCCAGCTTCATGTTAGTGATAAACCAAGTTACAAAACTCTTAATTCATACCTGGAAAGCAATGCCACACATATATTCCTGGACTTTTTCTATGATTGCTCACTCTGGTACAAAGAACTCAAATTTTTGACAAAACTTCTACTGATAAACGTATAGGTTTCTGTGCTGGTTTGAAAATATTATGTACCCCAGAAAAGCCATGTTTTAGTTCTGATCCAATCTTGTGGAAGCAGCCATTTCTTTTCATCCTGATTCAATACTGTAGGTTGGAAACTTTTAATTAGATTATCTCCATGGAGATGTGACACTCTCAATTGTGGGTGTGAACTTTTGATTAGATGGAGATGTGACTCCACCCATTCCAGGTGAGGCGTGACTAGTTTACTGGAATCCTTTAAAAGAGGAAACATTTTGGAGAGAGTTAGAAATGACAGATGCTTCAGAGCTGACATAGAGAGAGCTGACAGAGATATGACTGGAGTTTAGCACAGAGGTGACGCAGATGGCGACCCTTGGAGAACAGAGACATGGATGTTTGGAGATGCTTGGAGCCCAACAGATATTGCTATGAGATGTCAAGCAAGCTAGAATGTGGAGAGAGCCAAGAGCATCCAAGAAATGAAGGCTAGTCCCAGAGAAACAAAGTGAGGAACCCCCACAGGAACAGAGACTGAAAGCAACGGAGCCCAGGAGCAAGGGACCAGCAGATGCCAACCATGTGACTATCCAGCTGACAGAGTTATTCCTGACCCATTAGTCTTCCTTGAATTAAGGTATCTTTCCCTGGGTGCCTGAATTAGGATGTTTTTATAGGCTTACAACTGTAAACTTGTAACTTATTAAATTCCATTTTTAAAAGCCATTCCAGTTCTGGTATATCACATTCTGACAGCTTGCAAACTACCGCATATTTTTATATGTTTATCTTTGTACTTTTATAAAGTGACAAGACTCTGAAAGCTGTCATTAGTGACAAATATGCAGCACATAGTAGGATCTATAAGTAGATCTTTGGAGAGTGAACAAAAAGCCAACCAAAGTTTTGTCAAAGTTGACTTCCGACATGGATTCCCTAAGGGTTCAAGAGGCTAGAAGGCCTTATTTCTCTCTTGTCCATGGAATGTCCCTTTTAGCATCTGTCCTCTGAGTCCCACACTCATACTTGAAACTCATTAATAAGGCTTTTAATGAGGGGGTAGTTCTTCATAAATATCCCAGATTCACCCATTGCACCCCTAGAGGCCTTCAAACCTCAGTGATTGGTGGGCGGGACAGATAGCCATTGAAAAAATCTGCTAATTGGTGCTTATATCTGTGTCAATGTATTCCATGTATTTCAAAGAGGCCCAACAAGCTAATGCATGTTCAGGGATAATTTCAAACTGGCTTCATGTCTGGTAATTTGGGATGTGAAGAAGTCCTGCCAATGACAATATCACTCAAGAGAATACTGACACCTTTTCAAAGTTAATGTCAAATACAAACTTCTCACTGGCTTTTTTGGGGGAGGGCAGGTGGGATGATTAGGGTTGCCTGCTTTGCCAGTTACTAATTTTGTGACTTTATTTCTTTATAAGGTTGCCAGATTAAGCAAATCAATAAATAGGATACCAAGTTACATTTGAATTTCAGATAAGCATACAATACAATTATTGCATTGGGATATACTTATATTAAAAATTATTTGTTGTTTAGATGAAATTTAAATTTAGCTGGATGGCCTGTATTTTATCTAGCAACACTAATACTATCCCTTATCCTAAGTAATTTTCATTCTTCTCATCTCTGAAACATTGTTTTCAATGAACTGCTGACTATATTAAACACATTTATTTCCATAAAGCTTGTATTTAATCTACTCCCAAATGAAATATTTAAATATTTATTTACGTTTTTACACACTGTAATATACTTTTTCAAAAGGGCCAAAATAATGGTCTATGTTTATTTAAGGTAGTGTTTGGTGTCTTTGGACATAAAAGCAGTTTTCCTCTTAGTTTTTTCCTGGCATTGATGGATTGTCTACATCTGTTGTACAAATAATCATGGTGAAACAATAGGAAACACGGCTCCAACTTGACTTTACTCCCTGAAAATTTCTAAACATATGGTGAAGTGGTAAGAGTCTGGTCCCAGGGTGGAAATTTTGAGTGGGAGAGGGAACCTACATTTTTACATCTCTCAGAAGGTTCCCTGGAGCCTTCATTAGCAACATAATCTCAGGAAGAAGTGGCCAAATGGCTGGGCTCCTTCCCATGCTACTAAAATGATAGCACCTAGGGAAGCCTAAATGTCAGAAGTCAGCAAAACATACTTTATTAAGAAGACACTAGTTAGCATTTTCCAATGAAAGTTTACATTTGGGGGCAATAGGAGGAAAGAGATAATAGGAAAAAAAAATCTGGGGTTATTGGCTGTCAATCAAGTTTCCAAGCAAAGATCCAGTCTGGACACTTTCCAGATTTCAAAACAAAACAAACAAAAAAGCTTCACACAAACCTTCAAGATCTAGAAAGTATTGAAGAAATCAAAGAAAGGGGGCTATTGGTATATGTTTCTTTTGTAGGTCAATATAATTTTAGCAAACGGGACCTCCTTCACAAAATCATTAAGGCATCTGTTCTGAAAAGAAGTAGAGGGAGGATGGGGCAGGCCAAACAAAGGTGATTTCATGGAGATTACATCTTCCAGGGCATAATAATCAGCGATCCTGGTTATGAGTGAGAAAAACCCAATATAGACTAACTTAGGGACAAACAAGACAGAGACTGAAATATATCATATAATCAGTTAACCTGAAAGAAGGTCAGTGTTGTAGCCTGGCCTCTGGGACATATGCAAATATTGCTGGCATTCTCAATCCTTTTCTCATCCATGATCCTTTCTGCATGTCAGTCTCATTCTCTCCCTTTGTCAACCTCTAGGACTCCTCCAAATAGTGTGTGCAAGACTTCCAAGAGCACCAGAATTCCACTTGAGAACAGGGTGTCTGTGATATTAGCAGTTTGAAATTCCTTGGGAAGAGCTCTAATTGGCTGCTCACATTGGCCCAACTAGCATTAGGTACCCATTTTGTTGTAGACAGCTGAATCTAGGATAGGGTTACAATTATATAAGAGAATAGGCACTGGTTGGAGAAATCACATAGAAGGAGTAGGAGAAGAAGTTTCCAAAAGGAGATTTCTACTTCAATATTTACCTCACAGGATAGTGATGTAAATTTGAAACAAATAACCCAGAGCTGGACCCAGAGTAAGAACTCAACAGATAAATTTTTGTGTGGCTGTTTTCCATATCTTCCCTCAGAGAGGTTCCATCTTATGATGAGACCATCAGACTTAGTTTGAGCTTCAGGAGCTGCCACCTCACAATTCTGATGAAACCTGATCAATTAAGGATGAGGATGTTTTTGCAGATGAGGTGGGAGTTAGGGCTCTACCAGATGATATTTGGCTTTGCCAAGAAGGTCTATGGCCCATCCTGCCCTTCTTCCCTTGGTGTTCCCAAGGTTACTATGCACAACATAAACAGGATCATTTTCTTTAAGCCAAGTGTCTATAGGACTGAAGGCAGTGGCCTCTGGACCGGGTCACAGCCTAACCTCTCCCTCTATAGAAAATCTAGATCTTGAGAGATTATTCAAACGAGAAGGAAGGAGTGTGGTGAGACAGAAAGAAAGAATATAAATGAAAGAACTGGTCTCATGTAGCAAGTTTCCCAGCCATCTAAGCATAATGAGAAATTAGATTGGAGAGATCCATTGGCAAGGAATGACCTTCAAACACACAGGAAACTAACACCTGAGTGTGCATGGATAAATCAATGTCCTGGGGTTTGATCTCACCAATTAGCTGGATAGCTCTCTTTTGAGAAGCAGAGAGGAAGGTATTAAAAGAGAACAGAGACTTCTCTCTCCCAGCCAGGAAGGAGCGTCCCTAATTTCATGGCAGGGATAGGTAAGAGGGGTATTAAATAAAATTTCCGGGGAAAGAATCAAATCAAATATAGAATGATTCTTATATAGGCATTGTACTAGAATATGAAAATTGCTGAATAAGTCTGTTACAAATGCATCCTAAATGAATAATATCTGTGTCTTCACAGGGAGGAGAGTTAATGTTTAATATTAAACTTATTCTTGTCAAAGAAGCAAGAAGGAATTAGGCTACTGGTTATGGAAACATGCTAAGATGCAAGCAACATGATAAATCTTTTATAAGTTGCTTTTTTAATATATACATATAAGTTGGCTCTAAACAGCATTGCTGAATAATTTCTTATAAATTGTATGGGAAATTGGCATCCTTTAAATCTTCTGAGAAACCAAATAGTAATAGAATATATTAGAATGAAGTATGGTTGCAATTTATAGTAAGCATCAAAGACACAAGATAAATTTGTTTTAAATCAGGAAAGTTTATGAGATAATTAAACTATTTTTATGGCTAGGAAAAATAATTTAGGACTAGTCCTATAGAACCAGCATGTTCTTTGTTCGTGAAAGTTGAATTTTATGGAGTATACATGCCCAAGCGATTTGACAACTTGTAATGTGTCTAAAGAGGGAAAACTGTATCTGCAGAGAAATGGTAAAAGTGAAAATGTGTTCATTCATTGGTATATATAGTGAAAGGTATTCTGAAAGCCTGGGTTATGCAGGCACTGATGTGTAAGAAAAATTCTGAGTCCTCAAAGAACCTGCACTCAGCCTCTGATCGTGGATATATTCCACAAGATAAAAAGTGATCTTTTTTACATCATCTGAACAAAAATATTTGTTCTGCTAAAATGCAATTGTTTTTACTAATAAAGGGTTTTGTGAGGTGCAACAGAGCTATAAAATTAGTTGTCTGATGGAAAGGGGAGTATGAGGTCTTCACAGAATTGCTCTGTTGGAGTTTGGTTTCTTGGATTTTTTTTTTCATGAAGGAATTTTAATAATAGTGGACATTAAGAAAATTATAAAAATAGAATTCTACAACCCAAACATTACTGAACAAATCCAGCATTGATTGTCTCTCTCATGTGCTCGAGAGCAATTGGTTCTGCCTTTCCCTATTGTGGCAAGTACTGTGGCTATCTCAGATCAGACACATTATATTTCCCTTAATCATCCTAGCAGTGTGGCAAATAGAAACACAGCAACTGTATTTGGGTTTTGCACAGTATTAATTCCCACTTGCCATTTCAGTATAAGTGATCATAGTTCATGTATTGGAAATCACATATGTTCCCTACTCCAAGGTGTAAAACTGTCACTTGCAAGTAATAATTGTTAATAGTATTTCCTAGAATCTGAAAGAAGACATTGTTCCATTCTTGAATAACCCCACACACATCTTCCCACCTGTGCACACCCATTTTTGCAAATGCACCACACACACACAAATCTGTTTTTCTATTTGCTAACTCAATTTCTGGTTTGGTCTTTATTATTTCCCTTCTCAATCTTTCTTTGAGTTGTTCTTTTTTTGGTTTCTTGAACTGGTTATTTCATTTCTTTCAATTCTTTCATTTCACTAGTGAATGTGTGCTATGAATTTTTCTTATCACTACTTTAAATGTATCACAGAGTTCTTACACATAGTGTTTTCATTATTTAATTTTACTACCTTATTTCAATTTGTATTTCTTGGTAGAAAGGACTTTTGATTTTTTTATTGTGTTAATTTCTAGTTCTATTGCATAGTAATAGGAAATTATTGCTTATAGTATATCTACTTTATTGGACATATTGATGTTTTCCTTGTGAACTAGGGCATGAAAATTTTGTTAATGTTCCATGAGCACCTGAAAAGAAATTGTATTTTCTATGACTACGGTCTAAAATTTAATATATATCCACAAAACTACTTTATTCACTGTATTGTTAGGTCTTCTAGTTCCTTAATGTTTTTTTTATTTGCTTGTCCACTTCATCTGTCTTGATTTGAGAGTGGTTTGTTAAAGCCTCATATTATTATGGTGTTTCTATCTGTATCTCCTTGCATCCCTTACAGTTTTAGTTCATAAAGGTGATTGTTGAATTATGTGGTTCATAGATATGCATAAATTTTATACCTTCATTCTGAATCGTGGCAATTAGCCTCATCATTTTTATTGATAAAAAGGGCTTGAAACTTCTTTGTCTGATTTCAGGTTCACTGCCTCTCCTTCCTTATCGTTTCAGTTTGCCTAGTTCTCATTTTATCTTGAATATCCCAAGAATTCCCATTTTATTTTTGTCTTTTCTCACCTAATTGCCAAAAGTTACTTCTCCCTTACTTTTGGTCCTTTTCTTTCCAGAAGTATGCCTCTGGAGGTTTGCCATTTCAAGTAGTATGTCCTTTAAACTTCTTCCCTGCCATCCAGGCTTTGAGCTACTCAATATTTTCTAACATTTTTGGAAATGTTTTTAGAGTGGTTTTAGCTCAACTTTAGTCCCCAGGCACTAGTTACTTTAGTCATACCTAATCACTTGCTCTCTTCCTGCTTCCTCTCCGTGCTTTTCCTCAGACTACTCTTGCTTGATCTCAAAGGCTGTGGCGTGGCTGGATCATAAGAGATAATTTGCCAGGATATGATATATTTTTCTTTTCCTTTTCCTTTTTTTTTTTGTTTACAATTATTTTTAAAGTCAGCCATACTCTGTCTTCAAGTTATACTGAATATTTTTTTTTCTTGTATAGTTTTATTGTTTTTCTGTGTTACTTTGGAGAGAATATTAGGAGATGCAGACCTGGTTGCCACTTGTCTTCATCTACTCATTTCACTTCTCTTTTTCACAGGAAACCAGAGCTCAGACTTCCCCTTCAGGGAATAAGGCATTACCTAATACTTCTCTTCTGTGCTTAACCCTATCTAGTCTATAGGCCATTATAGTCTAACTAGGTCCAAGATAAATGTACCTTAAGATTCTCTTAATTAGAAATGTTTTTGTTTGTGCCCTAAAATATACTTAATCTCCCAAGAGTGGGGAAATAAATTGCTGATTTATCTTCAATCTGCCCAAAGCCCCAACATAAATAACATCAGGGTCATGAAACCCTAAATATCTTTCTCATGAGTATTTAGCAGCAAAGAATGTGGCTTCATCATGGAAGTTCAAACCTGTAAGAGGCCTTAGAAATGATCTGATAAGAGTAGAAAATATAAACCTTAGCAGATAAAACTGATTTTTCAGTTTGCCATGGATATTGGCTGACTCATCACAAGAAGCCAGGTTTGCCAAGTCCTTGTCTAGTGCCCTTTTTGTCATGTACAAACATCCAGCTTAATGAGAAAATGCTTGGGCAGTGTCAGGAACTACAGCCTGATCAGAAAACACAGACTTGTTACACTTCCCATAAGGCACTCTAAAGAAATCCAGAGCTTCAGATCTCCACTGAGCACACCATAGCAGCACTACCTATGTCCTGAGTTAGTGTCAAAACAGTCAGAAGCAAATGAAGTTGATCTTTACACCTGTGTGATTTCTAGGAACTTTTCTGAAACATTAAAAATGATTATCAACCTACCGTTCTACCCCTATAGATCTTTCAGGCCCTGCGGCTCTCAGGATGAAAACCCATGAACTAAATGTTTTTTATATATCAAGGGCTTCCTTTGTCTTTCTAATAGTATATATCAAATCATCAGGCTATGGAAACCTACCTTATTATAAATATACTAATTGATAATGAGGAATTTGGCTTTTGGTGTATTCTTTTTAATATAGTCTTCAAATCTGGGATAAAATAAAGAGATTGGTTTTCCTAAAAACACTTGTTTTTGTGACCCCTGCACCCATGGGTATTACATGTATTGGTGCACACTGCTTTGTTTTAGAAGGGAACAAGGTTCCACTCAGACTCTATAAACTGGTTTTCACAGAAGTAATATTTTCTTATGTTGACAGCATCAATTTTCTGTTGATGCACTTCCGAGTTTTCATGAGCAGTTGAACGCAAATGTGACAGTAACCCTGAATGAAACACGGCTTTTCTCTTAGGGTCTTTGATGCTGAAACAGAGGCAAGTTATAACCACCTCACCCCTGTCACCCATTTGCACAGTGAAGTTTCTCATTGCAAACCTACCAACTATTTTTGACCTCTCGACCCAAAGACCATCAATTACCCAGCTTACAGAGGTGGAATACGGTGAACCAGTAGGATCATGTGGCTGTCACCAGTTAACACCCTACCATAGGTTGAAAAGCAATTTGTCCAATATTTCAAATGCCAGGGAGAATTCTTTATTAGCTTTTGGATAGGTTTGCCTTTCAATCAGATGATTTGAATAGCTTCTGTGGTAAGAGAGATGCTGCCCTCAGATAATGATTTTGCCTTTCACATCGTCATTAATGCTTTGGACCTCAAGGGGAAGTCACTGCGCCTTTTAGGAAGGTCGAAGCATTTTATAACCTTAATAGAGACTCATAGCCCCCAGGAACAGCAAGTGTGAGCTAGTGTGGGAGAATGACTGAATAAAAATATAATTAAATTGCCACTTTAGACCACACCAGCTGAAGGATTTCAAATGCAAATCAACAGTTAAAGAGTAAAATGGCACCTTAAACTTCAATGCTATTCAAAACTGCATACAAACTAAAACTAGCATTATTCAAAGAAAAATGAGAGAAATTACCTTTTTACTCCTTTTGGGGAAAGCTTTTCTCTACAATTGCATATTTAATTGTTGAAGAATTTTACGTGGATGCTATACCAAGGTAGGTTCAATAAGTACCTTGGTAAATTTGAATTCAAAATAATGAAGTCATGGTGGCTTTTAGTTATTGTAATCACATTCCCATATAGAGTTTATGTTGCTGTATTTTGAAGTGTGAAATGACTTTCAAGATAATAAACAAGAATGATCATGAGAACTGCATCATCTTCCACTTGGTCCCGTATATCACTAATAAATGACAGTGCAAATGGATTATTTAAGGTGCTCTTCATGGGAATCATCTCAACTTATAAATTCAATGAATCTTTTTTTCAGTTTTCCTATGCTTCCAATTCCTTTCTCCTGGTATAGTTCACTGGTTATACTTTTGTTCACAGGGAGTGAGAAAGAAAATAGGGTCGGCTATGCTAAACAGTGTGATAGAATAATATTTCATCTTCTTTGACCTTCAGAGAAACCTTTAAAGGAAGGCATTAATATTCCTATTTATAGGCTGTGGATCAGAGAGGTTAAATAATTTTGCAGGATCATAATACTGATGAGTATCAGAGCTGAGTTCTGCTGAATTCAAGTGCAGCAAACCATGTTGGGTCCCACTGCAATAAAAGAGAGCAGGCCAGAGGGTCGGAGAATGACCTTGGTAGGATGGTGGTGGTAGGTCTGAAATGGATCTCAGGCTGGTAAAATATCCCGACTTGAGTGCTAGTTCTGAGGATGACTACTGGGGAGCCTGACATGACAGACTGAACAGGGAGCAAGTAAATCTCAGATTTAACTTAGCAGCTTAAAGTAGAATGCTGAATAGTCAGCTTGGTACAGCTGTAAATGGCTAGAAGGCCACTGAGTTTCCCACGAAATTATCCTATTAGCTATAGGGATGATTTGAAACTGCCATTTAATTGTTTGAGATTTCATCTGTATATTCCTACAGCATATGCAGCTTGTATGCATATGCCCCACAAACACATACATGTTGCTGACCATTCCTAGTTCACTCCCTCCAGCTCCCCTAAGCACTATGTCTCTATCCACTTATTTTAACATCCCATCATTCATTACTTTGTTCTCTAATGTTTGCTAAGGTCATAGTGTATATACCAGGCAATGGGGAAAAAATAGCTTATTAACTGTCATGGAGCATGCCAACGGATAGGAAAACAGAAAACTACACAATAGCTTACATTAAAATGTGAAGAAGTTACAATGTGGAAAAAAATATAACGGTGGGAAATTCCATATGTGTCTTCCCTTGATTATTTTGCCAATGTACTCCTGGCATCCCCTCCTTTCTTGAAGGCTTCTTTATTTAGATATTTCAAAGGAGTGTTTCCAAGGAAATCCATCAACACAGGACGTGTCATGCAGGTCTCAGAATCCAAAGACTTACTTCTTGGATCAGTTGATTTGCTTTCATAGACATTGGATATTAAGCTGATCTGTATCCCCTCTTTACTGTTACCAGAAAGACAATTAAAATTGAATATACAACCTCTGATTTGCAGTTATATGCAATAATTTCATCCCTTCCCGATCTTGTTTTCCATTTGACTCATTTCCTTCAGCTACTTATTTTCTTTTTTTATGCTTTCTAAATTGCCTCAGATCATTATCAGAATGAGATAGAGTATGAATAAATAGATATTTCATTCCAGAAACACCCCCTCTTACCTATTGGGCATATGGTAACTTTTTACATAAGCAAATTTTCTCAAATCTATTTTTTTCCTTGCTGCTGAGAGATTGGAATTTCCTTTTTAAATTTAAATGTTTGAGGGAACAGGAGGTATTATTCTGATTGAATCAAGTAGGACAGAGGCAGAAAGCTACAACTATGAAATTATTTATTCATTCACCATTTATTTTTATGGGCCCATTCTGTGCCAGTTTCTGGTTTTAAGCACTACAGGATTAAGCTGTATCAAAGAAATACAAAAAACAAATTAGTTGATCTCATGGAACTTAAATACTAGAAAAAGAAATAAACCATGAACAGATAAACACATACAATTCCTGAGATGAGAAGTAGTGTGAAAAAGATGACGTAAGGAAGGGGAATAGAGATGGTTAGGGTGCTGTTTTATACAGGAAAGCCAGAAAGAATCCCTGATAAGAAATCTAAATAATATAAGAGAATAGTCAGGAGGTTTTCTGGCAAAGAACCTTCCAGACAGAGGGAACCACAATTGCAAAGACCCTAAGATATGAGTTGTGTTGAGAAGTTTGAGGAATACAGAGGAGGCCACCATGGCTGTGGTAGAATGATGGTGGTTAATAGAAAATGAGGTCAGAGATGTAATGATCTTTCAGATTTCTATATAAAGCAAGGATGTTGTACTGGTTTGAATCTGTGATGGACCCCAGAAAGGCCATGTCCTTTAATCCTCAATCAATATTGCTGGCTGGGAGCTTTTTGATTGTCCCCATGGAGATGTGACTCATCCAATTGTGGGTGGTAACTGTTAACTAGATGGCTTCCATGGAGTTGTGACGCTACCCATTCCAGGTGGGTCTTGATTAGTTTACTGGAATATTTTAAAAGAGAAAGTGTTTTGGAGAGAGACACAGATCCACGAGAGCCTGTGCTGCCAGAGACCTTTGGAGATGAAGAAGGAAAATATCCCTGGAGATGCTTCATGACACAAGAAGCTATGAGAGAAAGCTAGCAGATCCCACTATATTTGCCATGTGCTTTCAAATTGATAGAGAAACTCAACATCGTTGGCCTTCTTGAACCAAGGTATCTTTTCCTTGATGCCTTAGATTGGACATTTCTACTGCTTTAATTTGGACATTGTTATGGCCTTAAAACATATAAACTTGCTACTTAATACATCCCCCTTTAAAAGCCATTCTGTTTCTGGTGTATCGCATTCAGCAGCTAGCAAACTAGAACAGGTGGAAACAGAGTGAACATTTTGGAGGCTAAGCAACAAGCCAGGAAAGCAATGATGTTGGCTTGGATTGAGTAGTGATGGTGGAGGTGATGTGAAATAATCAAACTGAAGAAAAATGTTGAAGGGAAAGCTAAAAAGTTAGGCTAATTGATTTGATGGTGGATGTGAACAGTCAGATTTTCAGTCTGTAAATAGGAAATAGGCAGAGAACTGATCAAGTTGAAAAGGTTGAGCAAGATTAGGGTGGACAAGCACTAGCTAAGCAAGGGTGGATGCAAAATAGAGATAATGGTTTGAATTAAAGCCAGGAATGATGAGGGAGCAAGTGAAGAATAGGATAAGGCCATTGAGATGAAAAAAAGCAATCTCAGGATCAAGAGAAGCTTTCGTGTGCTCCCTGGGGAGGGGTTACAAGATGCAAGTGCTTATTGATGATGACCAGGAACTACTGACCACAATTGCAATACCAGCTTTCCTGACCACTGCCTTGAATTAAATATAGACAGTTCATTGAAAGCATATCCACAAAATTCTAGCCTTGGATCTGCCTTATTGGCAAAGCTGGTTTATAAAGAGTTCCTTGAGTGACTCTTGAGCAAAGTACCTATCACTAATGTAATCTTTCCTCTGAAGTAATTTTGATTATAATGAGGGTATAGTGTTTTTATGTATTTCTTCAAGAATGTGCTTATGTTTTCATCTGCGTATTTCCTCTGACATTTCCAATTACAATGGACATTTTAAAACAATAATAAGTGTGCAATCTTTCTCTTTCTACCTTCCAAATTGGCACTCCTGCCACACTGGCCAAAATCTAGTCACCCAAGATGGAGCCCATTTAGGGTTTTGTGTCAACAATCTTGCTCTCCAAAGTCTCGGACATTAATTTACTGACAAATGTTTACTTTCTTATAATGCAGTACTTAGCTAACAACAATGCTGTTGGGTTTGATCCATCAGGGATCTTGTTTAAGTGACCAGATGGAAACTCTTTTGACAGGAAAACATTATTTTTTTTGGTGATGCATTATAACAAATGATATAGCCACTCTAGAATATTAAAATTCCTTCTTCTGACTCTACAAGCAAGATGTTGTTTTTTTAAAAAAATGATACAAGATATTTTGAGGGCTGAGCCCTCTTTTCTCTTGCTTGAGGAAAGGAGGATTTAAAAAAAAATTGGCTGTAAATAATGCAGAAAAAAAGTAGGATTTTTATACTGAAGATTGACCAATAAGAAGGGGGTGATGGTGGTAGTGCTGGGACTCAAAGAGGATAAGAGAGAGAAAGAAGAATGTAATGGAAGAGTGAAATTATACCTATGGAGTATGATTTTCTTACCCATGGCTTATAGGAAGCAGGAAAATGAATAAGCAAGCTCAAGACTCCCAAGTTGGAACTGTGCTTGGTAAAATTTCCATTCATTTAAAGAAAACTTCTCCCTCTATGATATAGTGAAGTATAGAGTTTGGTGTTATTTTAAATATCTTAAAACATAAAATGGGCATTTTTTTCCCTGAGAGCCTAAGTCTGAATTTTAATAGCTTTTATAGGTGGTAGGTTGTATATTATAAAGTGCTGAAGACCAACAAATAGACTGGTTTGAAAATCAAACCTAGATATTAGAAGAAAGTGGGTAGCTTCCAAGTCTTATGCCTGGTAATTTGAATCTAATTTAATGGGTAAAAAAAGTCATGAGATTCCAATTTTCTTCCCTAATGTATAGAAATTAGGTATAAATAAGTTCTAGCTATAATTCTTTACTAATTTCCAAATCAAATTTCTCATTATTAGAAGTTTTCTAGAGACATAAAAAATAGCAATTATTAATTAATAATTCCTACTTACAAAAATAGGAAAGTGAACAAAGATCATGATGAAATAATTTCCAAAAGAAAATAATGTAAATTTCTATTACATAAGTAAGGGAATATTCACTTTATGAATACTGCTCATGAAAACAATGTTATTATTTTTCACATATCAAAATTGCCAAACACCTTTTAGAAATGATCAAATCTAATTTGGCAAGGCGTTTTTCTTTAATGAAATAGATGAGCCTTTTCATATATTGACTAAATTGATAAGCTGGCTTTCCTAGAACAGCATTTTAGCAAAATCAGCAAAAACGTTCATAAGTTTTAATCCAGACATTTTACTTCTAAGGATTTTCCCTAAGGAAACAGTGAACTATGGACTGATGTGCAGTTATATTTACTAGAGTGTTAACTGTTCAAATAAAATATTGTAAACTATGTAAATATTCAAGAATATGGAATACTTCAATAAACTATGTTATATAGAGAGTAAGTAAATTTTGAAAATGACATAGGAAACAATTTAACATGACACAAGGGAAAAACAGCAAAATACCAACCGTGTATAGAGCAGGATTCCAATTTTATGAAAGTAAATGAAAAATTGTGATATAGGAATAAAAGGATGAATGGACAGTCACCAAAATATTCACTGTGGTTGTTTTGATTGATAAGATTTTGGTTGAGTTTTTATAAATTCATATTTTGCTCTAAATTGTATTGCAAGCTAGGAAGACAGAGACTGGATTTTAAGAATGTTGTTTTCTGTGCATATGAGTTCTTAGTAACAATTGTATAAGTGAAAGTGGAAATATAACAGGCAAATGTAGCTATTATAATATCTCCAAAACCCAGCCTTGTAAAGAAAGCTGTAGACTGACAATTCTGAGGATAATGTATGAGGGGCCAAGGGAAGCAGAATGAATACTTGCCCTTATGAAAGAACCATGAGATTTTGCAAATTTAATACAAGACTTTGAAAATGTCTGCTTTCTTGGCCTGATATGAAAGATCCACACACATAAAAAATTCCTCAGAATTAAATTTGTCTACTTTCCTGAAAGATGGTTAGCTTTTGCTGGGAACTCACCTCACATTTCACCCACTTAATCTAGAATTTCCTCCAGGACATATGCTCATGATGCCCACATGTGGACATTAGGAACAGCCAATCCATATGGCTGCTGATGATATGACTTCACAGGATATTCCTATTCTCTTCTTGCTTTGTCATCTCTATACTTTTTCCCTATGTTTTTGTTCATTTAGCTATTCCTCGTAAGGTGAACCTTTATTTTACCTTCTTCTCATGAAGTCTCTTCCCCAAAGTCCAAATCAAGTCTCGCACTTCTCCCATAAAAATTTCTTTTATTCAACAATCTTTAGTTCCTTTTTCCCTTAACCACTTAAAGCATTACCCAATCTAACAACTGATCACAGAGTAATTTTTCCATAGCTTCCCAGCTAGTCTGAAGGTATTAAAAAGCAGGAATCTTGGGGCACAATTGTGATGTTTTTCTCCCAAATGTCTAACACAGTGCTTTTGCACTCAGTGAAGACAAATGGAATAATTTCCAAAAAATGTTTGAAGTAATTCAGTGTGCCTTTGGGAGATTTTTATCAAAATAATTCAGTGCATTGAGTACAAATGAGTTTTTTTTTTTTTTTTAACGAAATACTCATAAGGAATGTAAGAATTTGGACCAGATGGGTGCTCATTTCAATATGGTAGAGGAACATTTCCAAAGCTGAAGGTCTACTTCTCTCCACCTCTTCCTGTATAAACTCTGGCTTGTCAAACACACCTCAATTATTTAACAGCCCCTGCCTGGCATGGAACCAGAAGAAACTGGCTCATAAATGTTCCATTCCAGCACACATACTTTCTGAAAGCCTTTAAGAAACTCATGAATATTTCATTGCCCCCATCAGTGCCAGGAAGATGGCACCATTATCTAGGAAACCAAATACTACTTGCTAAGTTTGTTTCTCTGAGCTACTTGCACCCAAACGGGGTGTGTTCACCCAACAATCATTTCTGCGAATTCATACACATTCACATAGTTATAAAGGAGGGCAATCAATAGAAGAAAGCATTTAGAGGCCTCTTTAAAGGCAAATATCTACTTCAGACTGGGAATATAAACTCAAGTTTATAAAAGTTCAAGTTATTTTAATTTCTTAATGATACCTATTAAAAAGTGAAAAAAAATGAAGGAAATAAATCTGACCATAGGAGATATCTTAATAGACAGAGTGGAAAAACTCTGATCTCTTTTTTCTTTCCTTTTTTTCCTTTTTAAAGAAAATACTTCCAGCCAAGAAAGCTGTAGGGAGTTTGAATTGTTAATATAATGTTTTCCCACCCTCTCCTTTCACACTCTTCCCTATATGCTTAAGAGCCATATGATTGGGGCCATAAGGAAGAGCTGCTTTGCTCAAATACATCAAGCTGTGAGCCAATTTTGAAAATAGTAACTAAAAAACAGAAAAGTATACCATTTTTCAAAGCATCCTAGGTCCAAAATGGCTAGTGAATTATAATACATAAGACATAGGATATAATAATTATAAACCTTGCATTATTAAATGATAATATATTTTCCAAATAATTATACTTCTGCAAATGTACATTTCACATCTTAGAATTCCTGAAAGATTCACAGGCATCATTTTCCCACTTTGTAGGAGAGAAAACCAATGTATAGAGAAATTAAATCATTTATCTAAAAAAAAATATATATATATATATATCTTTGTGGTGATGAGTCTAATTGTAGAATTTTGTTTGTGATCAGTCCAGATCTCTTCAGTTGAAACGATGTGCTGCATTCCTCTCCCAGAAACCCAGCGATAATTTTCTCTGGGAAAGATTAATTCTCCATTTTAAAAACTGTTTCAAAGTATTCAAAAGTTGTATGCAAGACAGTTTGAAATTGGCAAGGAAATATCTGAACTGTCTCTAACTGACAACTAATTGCCTTTTTCCATAATTTAAAAATAATTTTCCAAAATATCTGATTATTGAGAACGTGACTTTAGATTACAGAATTGCTGTAAACCCCAGAGCTCATGATTACTCATTTGAATTCCTCATTAGACCACGTTTGCTCCCAAAGGCATATTTTCTTCTATCTTCATGAGAATGACAGGTCATTAACTGCAATTTGACAACAGAAGAGAGAATTAAAATGCAGACTGACCATTGCTAAGATAATAGTGCTTGCATGTAGAGTAACTGTATTATAACTTCAGGTGGTGGTATGCACTGATTTTTGTTTTGGTTTGGTTTGTTTTTAACTGAATACAATTATTGAGCCAGTCTCTGCAGATTAAAGTTTCCTATAGTTTGAAATTGTTTGTCTCCCTGATAATTAATCCACTGCTTTGATCCATATCACTTTTCTTCTGAGGACAGGATCAGTTTTAGGTATAGGCAGTTACAGATAAAAAGTAGCATTAGATGATTTCTGGGGCACAGAAATATTGTCACTCTACTAGTCTCCAGATACTCCCACCTGTCCATGGATCAAGGTTGTTGCTAAGCGCAATGGTACTTTTAAAATTCAGCAATTCAGAGGTGATTGCTCCTTGAAGGCTCTGATATTGGCTACAGGGCTAAGACCTTAAACACCAGCCCTTTAAAGTGAATAAGGCATCAGGTAACTTGAAGGGGTTCTTCAGATGGTGGTAGCTGTCAAATTCTTACTAGCTATAAGCCATAGACCAAATAAATGTTTCATGGGATGTGTAAGGAATCATTTCTATTTAGACGACAGTAATTATCTTTCATTTCAAACATATCATAGAAACCTGAGAAAGGAAGGCAAGCACCAAACTGGCGTACACTTGAAAGTAAATGTCACAAATGCATTGACTGAGATATTTCAGTTCAAGATTCTTGGACTGGAAAGTAAAGACTGAATTCTAATCCCAGTTCTGTCACTAAATGGAAATAAATGTATCTTCTAGTTTAGCTTTTTGGGATTAGTCAAGATGAGATAACTAATGTGAAAATTAAACATAAAACAAGTGAAAGGTGCTCTTAGTAAGAATAGTTCATTAACATTACTATCAATACGTAAAATAAGAAAAAAGTTAACAGAAAACAATTACAGGAATAAATAATTATCTTACTATAATTTTTTTAACTTTTTTATTGTATAGTATAACATATAAACAAAGAAATAAAAAAAAAGCAATAGTTTTCAAAGATGCCTCAACAAGTAGTTACAGGACAGATCCCAGAGTTTGTCATGGGCTACCATATGATCCTCTCAGATTTTTCCTTCTAACTGCTCCAGAGTATAGGAGGCTAGAAAGCTTAAATATTTTTTATCACTGCAATCAACTTTCTTTCTCTCCTTTTTTTTGTGAAAAATAACATATATACAACAAAGCTATAAATTTCAAAGCACAGCACCATAATTAGATGTAGAACATGTTTTAGAGTTTGACATGGGTTACGATTCCAGAATTTTAGGTTTTTACTTCTAACTGCTTGAAGATATGGAGAATAAAGAGATATCCATTTAATGATTCAGCAATCATATTCATTTGTTAAATCCTATCTTCTCTGTATAACTCCACCATCACCTTTGATCTTTCTATCCTTCTCTTTAGAGGTGTTTGGGCTATTGCCATTCTAACTTTTTCATGTTGGAAGGATCTGTCACTAATATGGGGTGGGGAGATGGAACTATCTGATGTTTGGGAGAGGCTGGGCCCTCTAGGTTTCAGGACGTGTCTGGTCCAGGGACGCTTCTGGAAGTTGTAGGTTTCTGGAACGTTACACTAGTGTGTGGAACACTTGTGGAATCTTATATATTGCCCTAGGTGTTCTTTAGGATTGGCTGGAATGGTCTTACTACAGTTTTATAATACAATGTTGTATTCTAAAACAGAGGTCATTGCCAGAGACTTGGGGACTAACATTAAAAATATTTACAGAAGACTGTTTAAAAAAAACTCTTGGGTAGAGTCTATCAAAATTCTTGGACATAGGAATAATTATTTTCTAATTTCTATCCAAATTCCTGTTTCTGGCATGCAATACTATGTATTTTCCTCAGAATCTCATTTGTTGATTTAGCAACCTCAATGCTTACAGTGTTTAAATATCAATAAAAAATTTATTGCACGCTTACTGTCCATTTAGACCTGGGAACACATAGAGGTGGAAGACCTCCCCGCACTGAACAAGATTAAGTTAATAGGTTGCTTTTAGCACTTTATATATGTCATCCCATTGCCTTCTTGACCCTGTGATGTCTGATAAAAGAAATTCAGCACTTAGTCTTATTTAGGCTCCCTTGTACATGACATATTGCTCCTCTCTTGCAACTTTCAGAATTCTCTCTGTATCATTGGCATTCAGCAGTTTGATTATAATATGCCACAAGGAGGGTCTATTTTGATCTATCCAGGCTGGAGTTTATTGCATGTCTTGGATGTGTATATTCATGTCTTTCGTTAAATTTGAGAAGTTTTTGGCCATTATGTCTGAATATTCTCTCTTTCTTCTCCTTCTGTGTCTCTCACATTGTATATGTTGGTATGCTTGATTTAGGATCCCACAGGTTCCTCAGGCTCTGTTCACTATTCTTCATTCTTTCTTCCTACTACTCCTTAGACTAGATGATTTCAATTATCTTGTCTTCAAGTTCACTGATACTTCCTTCTGTAAGATCCAGTCTGCAGCTGAAAACTTGTAGGGAATTTTGACTTTCTGTGGCTACGATCTTGAGACCCGTTTGGTTCCTTTACATAATTTCCACCTTTCTGCTGATCTTTTCTTTGTCTTCATCTATGGGTTTCCTGATTTCCTTTTGTTCTTTGTCCATGTTTTTCTTTAGCTCTATGAGCATATTTAGGACCATTTTTTAAAAGTCTTTCTCTGATATGTCCCAAGTATGGCCCTCTTCACTGATGGTTTCTAATGCTTTCATTTGTTCTTTCACCATTACTTCCTATTTCTTTGCATGTTCTGGAAACTTTTGTTGAAACTTGGATATTTTGATATTTTAATATTTTATCATTGGGATTTGTACTCTGAGATCTGTTCCTTAAAATTGTATCCAGCTATTCTTATGACAGAGCTTTCCTTGAATTCCAGGAAATAACGAATGAATGAAGATAAAAAGAAGAAAACACCTTTCCAGTCTTTGCAGATAGACCTGTGTGAGGCATCTCCTTCAGGGATTACCCATACAATGAGTCTGGACAAGAGCCCAAGGCTAAAGCATAGGAGGCTGCCCTGATCCTTTCTACACATGTTTCTTATCTTGGGCATGCATGTGTGGGCCTAGGAATTTCCATATATACATGGATAAGAATATCCTCTCTTCTCATGGAAACTTTTCCTCATGGTTCTGGGCACTGCATTGTATGGCCCACAGCTGGCAATCCTTTGCCACAGGAATCCACTTTACTGCTGTTTCACATGTTCTGTAGAAGAGCTTGTGAGCTGCCTTCTGCCTGCAGGGCAAGTTCTGGGATGGTGAGTTCCTTAGACCACCACCAGGTGTACATGCTCCCAGTGTATGCATGAGGGTCACTCTCTTCCCTCTGGACTGGAACAGAGACCTGGGATCCATACAATGAGAACATGGGTTGACTCTGTGCCAGGCTGGTTAGGTGGGGGAGGAGCCAGGCAGAGCACCAAGAGATCATACCACTTTTAAGTGACTTTCTTTTTTTTGCTGCTTGCCTTGTTACTGAAGTCCTTTAACTGTTTTCTGGAGCTTTGAGGAAGGTGGTTCTAGTTTTTTCTTGTTGTCCTAAATTCTGTAGGGGAACAGAGCCCTGAAGTATCTCATTCTACTATCTTGGTCAGGTGGACTAGACTATTATTCCTTTTTAAATGCTGTCTACTTCATTAGGTAACATTACTATCGACTCAGTTGCCTGAACTAGAAAACAGAAATCGCTTTTAGCTTTTACATTTTTTCTTAATCCATATAATCTCTCATGAAAATTTTCAGATTCCACCTCCATCTTTAGTATCTGTGTGTCCATTTCTTTGCACCACCACTTACCTAACATTATTTTAGGCTAAAAATACTCAGTTTATCCTCCACTCCTATCCCAGATACTCAATAATCTATTTTCCATGTTGCAGTTTGAATGATTTTTTTTGTTTGAATGATTTTTTAGGAGTCGAAACTGGTCATACCATTTCCCTGCTTAATATCTTTCAATGAATTCATATTTTCCATAGGATATAGTCCTAATTTTTTAGGCTATTACTAAGGTTTTTCATGACCTGGCTGTTGTTTGCCTTATCAGCCTCATAACTCACCATTTTCCCTTCAACTTTATGCAGTTTCTTGAATGTACTGTACTCTCTCCTGCCTCTGAGACCTTGCATTTCTGTGCCTTCTGCCTAAAGTTCTCTCCATGACTTCATTGCCTCTTTCCCCTTAGTTTCCACTTTAAACTTTGCTTCTTCTTGGATGTTTTCTATGGCTCCCCTATATTAACCTACAAAGGGCTACATAGATCTAAGACAAATTAGTCAATGTCTAAACCAGTGGGAAAAAAATCTAGAAATTTAATTTTTAAAAATCTAGAAATTTCATATAATAATATCTTACATTTTTACTCCACAGGCTAATTAACTATGTAGGAAACTGCCTCTGATATGCATGTATATATATGAACATATATATATGTATATATATATATATATGTATATATTCATAAACTAAAGAATTTCTGCATTTTGCAAATATGTTTGAATTTCTCAAGTTCTGCGTTACTTACTAGAAGCATATCCAACAGACATGCTCATATAAGCACAATTCCAATTAAGGTAAAAGATTGTACTTAAATCAATAATAAGCCCTTAATATAAAATCGACCTAAGAAAATCTAATTGAATCAGATTGCAGTGCTTATGTATTCAATAGACCAAATTTTATCCTTGACAATAAACTGATTCAGTTTATTTTTGTTTGTTTGCTTGTCCCAAAATACTGTGAATAGGCTCATCTAATTGGGCTTATCTATAAATATTGAGTTCTACTTTATAAATATTTTTATTGGAAACAACTCCTGTGTTAAAGAAAACTAAAGTAGATCATTGAAGCAATTATTATGACTTGTAGTTTTACTGCAAAAAATACCTAAATAACATTTATTTCAGCAAAATGCAAGCTTACTTCCTTTTCACTTACTTTAAAGTGAAAATAAAGATGGGCTTTTCCTTATGTTCTCCAAAGTCTATACTTCAAACATCATAATTTATAATTCATGAGAACTCTGTTGCTTTAATCCCACAGATCTGACAAGCTTTTAAAACATATCCACATATGTTGTCTTTTTTTCATATTTAATAATTTTCTCTAGTTTTACATTAACTGAAACTACATAATATAGCAGTGCTGTTCTAGATCTGCATGTGACATTACATTCTTGCCACAGTGCCCCAGAATTTATTTTCTTAGTCTTTTTAGAAACATGTATGGTTTTTAAAGGGATCTGTGCTTGCATTCAAATCTTTCCATTTTTCAACTGGAAGGACTTAAAAATTGTGGTCCATAAAAAAGAAAAATCAATTCTGAACAGGAATGGCGGCCAATATATAGAAACCCTAATTACATGAAGGGCTCCTTCTAAAATTTTTCTTTCCTGCTTGAAAATAGCTACAGTCCCCTTCAATCAGGGATTCAATCTTCTTTCTATTCTTGCATATAAAGGTTAAAATGTATCTCCCATTGAGCAAGGAAAACTAATAATTTATAATTGCTGATGCCTAAATGACTTAGCAGTTTCTTATGAGTTTTTAAGGAAGAAGAGGAAAGAGATGAAGAAAAAGAGAGAAAGAATAACAGAAGGAAAGGGGGCAGAAAAGGAAATGCCAGGACACCAGAGTCAGACATCAACAATTTTATAATTTTGAAGCCATTGAGTCTTTCTCCTTCTTTTATGATCTACCCACTTCTGACTCCTTTGGTTATTTGCAGTTGGTAAATGCAAGCCCTCAGGTGAAGGGTTCATTCTTTAGCCCCTCAAAAGTCAACACATTACTGTTTTCTTTTTTTTTTTTTTTTGCAAGAGAAGGGTCGGCTTACATACCACCTACAAATTCAACAGCATACTGAAATATCATAAGGTATTTGTTAACGACTCAGAAAAAATGGAGCAGCTCCATGTTCTAGTATTATAATCTGTTAATGCTTTTAACCTCAGGAATTTGTAGTTTAATCTAACAAAAGGGATCTCTAGTTAATTTTGTCTGTCCTGAGGATCAAAGAGGTTGCAAGGAGAAAAACAAAATGAGGAGGACCACAATTTATTGAACATTGAACCTACATACCAGGCTGTGCCCCTTATCCACATTGTTGCTTTAAATCTTCACAAAGACCCTGCAAAGTAGGTATCATGAACCCCTTTTTGAAGATAAATAACAATAAAACAATGCTAGGGAAAGTTAAATCACCTACTAACGAGGGCCACATAACAAGCCTACAGAGCTACAATTACATCTGTCTTGTATGGCTCAAAGCCCTTTGAGTAGGGAAGGTAGGTGGCTGCAATCCTGGGTGAGAATGAAGTTATGTATCCCACAGATCCACTGCTGAGTAGGAATGGTCAAGAACAAGATAGAACCAGAGAAGAAGGGGTTTAGAAGTTACCCTACATCTCCCAGAAGCAGACAGTACACAATGCAGACATAATAAGAGATAGGCCACTAAACAAAAACAGTAGAGTTGTATAGTAATTCTACAACCAAGATTTCATGCCCTCCATTACAAACCCTGCTGGGATAATGAGCAAGTGTTTGCCTGAAGTGTCTGGAGCAGGGAACAGACAAGGCCTTAGCATTGGAACCCTTTTGGAATGGACTTGCCATCTTCCAAAGTGCCTAGAGATGGAGTGAAAGAAAATAAGATCTCAGAGAGGATAAGAGCATAGCAAACCATAATTCTGGCCATTCTAGGTGTTCCTTAGCAGTCTAGGTTTTAAGGGAAGTATTCCTCAGACTTTCTTGGATCCTGCATAGTTCTTTATAAAGTTGGAATCAAGGCCAGGCTTAGCATAGGTAAAATAGACAAGCCATCATGTGGTTTGAGAGGAGGCCAACAACCTCTTGCCTCTCCCTTCCTGGCCTTCTACAGGTCTTGAAACTCCTACTGTGAGACCATGTCATTTCTCAAAAGTCCAATGTTTAATTATAAATTCATGTAGAATGGATAAAACTTGGATGAACCCTAAATACCTCAGTAAAAATTGGTCTGTAACCACACTCAACGAGGATGTCCTGAAAGATTGGAACGGTTAAATTTTGATTTAGGGAAACAAATGGAAAGGAGGTCTGAGAACCTTACCCAGGAAGGAGCAGTGGTCAGAGCACCAATGAAGTTGACTGTGAGAACAATGGAGGGGCGCCCTTGAGGGAGCAAGTTCCTTGGTCCTGGAAGGCAGGTACAGGTGTTCTGAAGTGTTAAAATTGGAGAAAAGAGGTAATCCATGAAGAATCTTTACTGCATTTGCATGTGCCTTTTCTCTTTGAACAGATTATAAAATCTTTTTAATCCCTTGGTGGTTTTACATAGCAAAGGACATAGGATCAGAACTAGACAATTCGTGTGGATATAAAATGAAATCCTTAATATCTGCATTAAAAAAATAAATAAATCTGCTGACTATAGTCCACACCTGATTTTCAATGGCAAACCCTATCAAAATACAATTGAAGCACCATGGTTGTAGGTCTTACTCTGCCACACAACTCTAGTTCAAAGAAGATTCATTTCTCTTAAGTGCATTCTCAGAGAGAAGAAAAGATCACATAGCATTTGTAATTAAGTGTGAATGACCTGGAGTCCCTGCCAACCTAGTCTGAATTTAGAGCATTTCATTTAATCCAACATATGATTTACAAGTCAGCAGACGAGCTGTGAAGAAATCTCATGATCATAACTCCCGGGATCAGGGCGATACCAAAATAGCTATAAGAGCGACTCAAGGAAGCCATCCGCCCAAGGGAACAGTTAAATCCGAATGACATTCTATTCTGCTGCAGCTGGCAGACTGTATATCACAGCAGTTTACCCTCTAATTTCCCATCTACCAGCACTGAACAGCTTGCATATTCAAGCACTCCGCACTGTGGTTTCCTCATCTATCAGGCAATTTTACAGACAGGGCTGCAAAGAAAGAACAACTGGGAACTGCTGATACCTTAAGATATATTTTGGGTTCCTTTGTTGAGCAGGCAATTAGCTACTTTTGTTTATTTTTCTTTTCTTCTGTTAAAAAAAGTTTCCTGATCTTTGGAAAAGATGAGAGTATAATTAAAACTGCAATTAGTGACTAAGTAATCGGGAGTAGTGAGGATAAAAGAGACGAAATTTGGAAGAGCTATTTTTTAAAATCAGAATCTAACTGGATCCTAAATATAGGATGCTGTAGGCTAAAAATAAAGGAAGTGCCCTGTTAATTATGGCCACGATTCTACCTGGTTCTTAATTCCAGTAAAAGAAAAAAAAAAAAACACTGGAGTAATTTTAAGAAATCCATTATTTATCATGTTCTGAGCAGGGGAAAGAAAGTATGAGCATCATGTACATTCATATCCCAAAATAAGAATATAATTTGTTGTATATTTAAAATGTAAAAGAGATGGTTTTATTATTTTAACAAGGAGTAAAAGGTAATGTATTAAGATGACCCCAGAGTCTTGAATACCTAGTAGGAAATGGACCAAACACTTTGAGATACTCTGCAAACATCACTCAAAACGTTTTGAAAAAAAAAAATCAGCGCTGTATAATTGTAGAAACAGAGAATTGTCTTTCTTCTGTAAAAATGTTTTCAAGCATCAACTCTATATTCTGGGAGGTTGTCTTTAAAGTTATGTACTCACTTTTGTTTTCTCCTCGTCAATCAAGTTTTGCTTAATGCTTACACTGAATTTTCTCAAAGTGAGGTCAATCTCTACCTTCTAGTTAGGTTTTATGTTCAATTTATTTTATTCTAGTATATTTTATTTTCTTTGCAACAACCCAAACTATTTAAGACCAAGACTCTTTTCTTGTTTGATTCTGAGACAATTCAGAATTTCAAAATAGTGTTTCCTCAAAGAGGTTGAGCCCTGACAATAATAGTGGGTCATGGTGTTTCATCTCAAGGTGACCAGGTGGAAGGGATCTCACACACCCATTTTTTATCCCTCTGCACAATACACACTGAGTCATGCCATATGCAAAGTACATCCGGGTTGTAGGGAAAATGGTATAGAGCCTGCCCTGGGGTGGGGAGTGGGGGGTTGCAGGGAGAGAATATGAGTGAGAATCAAATAGGAATAAGTAGTAATTAAAAGAGTTATTACAGAAGTGTTTGAAGGATACAATGAGGGCCAGAGAAGGGGAGTGGTCATTCTCTGAAGTAGAGATGATGGGGAGTATTGAGGTAGGCTCATTTCAGCATAAATAAATATCACCTTGAATCCCCAGATCAGATTAGTGCTCCAAGTATCCATTCATTTAGCAAACTGCACCACTCCTATGTAGCACTTATTAATTAATTGGTCAATTATTATTTGTATTCTGTGTCACCACTAGATCTGACTGCAAGCCCCCATGTATGCAGTGAGTTTGTGTACCCTCAGTACCTGAGTACAGAGTGAGAAAGGGACAAAGGCGGGGATGCTGAGTCACGCAGGTGATGGTATGGAGAAGAGAAAGCAGAACACTCCCCAACATGTCCAGGACATCAGTGGTGACACGATTTCAATTTGGTACTTTGCTTTGGCTTGGCATGACCAGCCTGTGACCCATCCTCTCATTTTATCTCTACAAGGACTTCACACAACTACTCTGTGAAAGGACAAATTGTATCAAACTGCTACTCCATATCTCTCCTTCAATCCCTATTATTGGTTTTACTATCAGTACTGATATGCTAGAATCTATTTAATACATAACATGATGAGATGATACTTTGCTCTGGTATTTGAGGACTAGCTGCCATTTCTTTCTGGATCCCAAAACCAACTCGTAATTTCAGAGCAAAAGTACATTCTCTATTGTGACCAAAAATTGAAAGTGGATTCTACACTAAACGAGTTTATTCATCCTTAAACTTTTGTGGTTGGAATTAGGAATCTACCAATTATCCTCTCCTCTCTGTTCTGAAAGTTGCTCCTCTAATTAATACATGCCCTTCTTATTCCTTACAGTTACTCCTTTTGGTTCACTCCATCACATCTCTAAGCAAGATTCTTTTAAAAATATCTTTTCATTCTTTAGTCACCTGCCTTTCTGTCTTTCTCCCTAGGGATTCCTTACCTGTTTCCTGTTTATCTGCTGCTGATTATAAAAGCAGTATATCCAAAATTCTTTTGCCTCCTGCATGTAAATGTCCCTATGCAGCTGTCACACCAAGCCGGAGGAGAAAGTGGTCTCAATGATCAAGTGAGGAGTTCAGATGCAGGAAGCTGAGCACACATGAAATGAACAGACCGAGGTTATCTAGAGAAAAATGGAAACACTAGGAATGAAGCTACATAAAGAAGAGAGCAAGTTAAGGAGTCAATTGTCCATGAAAACACTCAACAACCAAGAGCTCTGTAGAGAAAGATAAGCTAGCTGAAAAAAAAAAAAAAGCAGTCCTTTTAAAATGATAGAGAGGAAGTTTCCAAGGACTGAGAGAAGAGTTCAGGTGCAAGGATGATACAAAAAACCCACAGCAAGGAAAGTGTGATGCTGAAGACTCTTTGGCCCCAGCCTCAGCCCCCCGAAATTCTTCTCTCATCCCAGTAAGAGCTAGCCTTAGATGACCTGTCCTGAGGACAGCTAACTGGCATACAAATTCCCTTTAGAAATAGGTCCAGTGTACCTAAGAGTGGAAGAAGGGGTAACACTGTAACACTGGTGTAATGAGGTATTTTCACAATTAGCTACATTAAGCTGCCACCTTAAGGAACAGAGAGAGAGTTTATGATTTGGAATATGAATGCCTTGACTAAATTAGCATCAGATACATTTAGTCTTTTGAATTTTCCCTCTAAAAGAACCCCAATCCCTTGTCCAAACCAAGCTGTGTTATCACTAATGAATATTTCCTGCAGCGAGAACTCCCGTCTCTAAGGCTCTAATTCCATTAACCTTGGATTATTTCTTCAGTACCACCATGGTGATTTCTTCAAGATGTTGTGAAAATGGCAAGTGAATGTAACTTCTTAGCAGCTTTATCAAAGTATTCTGATTACTTTGGGAGCAATAATTTTTCTACCCCATTATACCGCCCTCCTATTTCAAAAGGATTATTTATTCAAAATTTGTGATGTGCTTGTTTATTATTTGAAACCATGTTCATTATAAAATGTAGTATACAACAGAAAAATGTACAAAAAATTAACAGCTCAGTGGCTTATCACAAAGTTGGATAAACGCCTTCCAGGTAAAGAAACAGAACGATGACAGCATCTAAAGCAGCTTCCCCATGCCCCTTTCTTAACACAAACCCGCCCTCCCCTAAAAGTAACTGCTAGCCTGAATTTTTAGTATACTTTTCAAAATAATTTGCCACCTGATCATGCATCCCCAAATGCAATATCTTAATTTTGCCTGTTTGTATGAACTTTATATAAATGAAATACAGAAATGATTTTTGCACCATACTTCTTTTACTTTACCTTGGCTTTGTTTAATTCACGTGTTGTTGCTTTTAGCTAAAGTTCATTGATCTTTACTGCTATATTGCAGGGTCTGCAAACTACAACATGCAGTCCAAATTCAACTTGCCACCTGTTTTTGTAAAGAAACTTTTATTGGGACATAGTGTATTGTAAGACCTAAAAATTTCAAAGGCTGCCTAGACATCCTTGAGCCTCATAAGGTCCCAAAGGATTAACGTGTAATTTTCCCCTGCCCCCACC
Source organism: Tamandua tetradactyla (assembly GCF_023851605.1). Classification (NCBI taxonomy): domain Eukaryota; kingdom Metazoa; phylum Chordata; class Mammalia; order Pilosa; family Myrmecophagidae; genus Tamandua; species Tamandua tetradactyla. The sequence goes on from NC_135344.1 coordinate 40,662,783, forward strand.
CAGACAGAAAGGCTTCCCACCCAGTTAACTCCCCCATCATCATGATCAGATAGGTGCATTCCACCTGGTCCTCAACCTAACCAGCTTTAGTTTCCTGCCAGCCCACAGGATTCTTTAAACAGACCAATCACATCCTCCATGAAAACCCAGGAGATACCCCACCCTCTGGTTAATCGAAAGCCTGCCTCCCGCAACCCCTGCTGGTTTAGTCTGTTCTGCTCCCAAGTTCTGGTCCATTCTGCTCTCAAGTGCAACCTCCTCTCCTGGGCTGTGAATATATGTGACCAGTACTACTGCTGCCAATGTCTTCTCTCCAAAGTTGGGTGACTTGTGTTCAGCCATCTTGTACTTCTCAGGGTAAGAGGTTCCTCCTTCCCCAACACAGCAACCTGTTGGTTTGCATTTTGTTTGTCACTGCTTTACACTGCGACAGCAGTGACTGAATGGCCTGTGCTTGCCAAAAATATTTACTATTTGGCTTTTTACAGAAATAATTTGACCCCTGTTCAATGGTATTGTGCCAATTGAATATCCAAAATGATGATTAATCTGTTCTATTATTGATAAGACATTTGTGTTGTTTCCTTGTTGGGACAATTTATGATTAAGCTGTTGTGAACCTTCTTATACCTTTCTCTTGGGTGTATATTGTAGACTTCGGAGAGTATCTGTAACTTTAGTCAATAATAGTAAAAGGGTACGTTAAGTGGTTTTGTCAATTAGCCTTCTCACCAACAGTGTGTGAGAGACCTCAGACCCCTTTTTCCTCTCCAATTAACTTTAACCAATCTGATATGCATAATTGTTAGTAATTCTGATTTTAATTTTAGTTTTGTATTTTAATTGACCATTGGGATATCTTTTGTGAAGTGCCCATTCCAGACTCTGGTCAAACTTTTATTATGCTGCCTTTTCTTTGTTGATTTGTAGGAGATCTTATTTATTCTTAATTTATGCCCTTCATTGGTTATATATATTGTAATTACCTTCGTTTTTGTGGCTTTCTTTTTTTTTCAAGGCAACAATGTTTAATGTCTTTGGTTATATGTTACAAATAGATACAAAATTAAACACTGTTATTCATGTCATTCAAGTTACATATATATCTTTTTTTAGTAACATCAATAGACTTTATTCTGTGATTGTGTGATGTTACTATTATAATTTTCCTTGTAATTTTGTTTTTCTCTTTAAGTATTTTTATTGGGAAATATTCACACCTGTACAGTCCAACCATATGATACAATCAGTGACTCACAATATCATCACATAGTTATGTGTTCTTAGCCACGATCATTTTTAGAACATTTCCATCACTCTAGAAAAAGAAATACAAAGGAAAGAACTCATTCATCTCATACCACCTACCCCTCCCTAGTGTTTCAATCTATGCAATTTTTGCTCATTATCTCCCCTTATTATTTATTTATTTTAGTCGTCTGTCCATACCCTGGACAAAAGGAGCATCAGACACAAGGTTTTCACAATCACACAGTCACACTGGAAAAGCTACATAGTTATACAGTTGTTCAGGAATCAAGGCTACTAGAACACAGTTCAACAGTTTCAAGTACTTCCCTCTAGCCAACTACTCCAATATACCATAAAGCTAAAAAGGGATATCTATATAATACATAAGAATAACCTCCAGGATAACCTCCCAACTCTGTTTGAAATCTCTCAGCCATAGAGACTTTATTTTGTCTAATTTCTCCCTTCCCCCTTTTGGTCAAGAAGGCTTTCTCATCCCCATGATGCTGGGTCCTGGCTCATCCCCGGGAGTCAGGTCCCACGTGGGGGGTGGGCAATGATTTCAGCTGGTTTAGAGAGAGAGGCTGTATCTGAGCAACAAAACAGGCTCTCCGGGTATGACTCTTAAGCATAATTATCAGTAGGCTTAGTCCCTTCTTTTCAGGAATAAACTTCATAGGGTTGAGCTCCAAGATTTAGGGCTCAGCCTATTGAATTTGTTGTCCCCACCGCACATATCATAAATTCCCCAGATGGGGAAGTTGAATATTTCCTCCTTTCTCCCCAGTCCCCCAAGGGGACTTCGCAAATTTTTTTTTGTTCTCTAAATTGCTCTGGAATATATCAGGGCATCACACCAACCTGTACAAACCAACAAGCTCTCATGCCCTATTCAAGATTTCATGTAATTATGATGTTCAGGTAAACCAATTATACAAGTTAAATTAGATAATATGCTACCCAAAATATAAATTTTGTACTAAATAGACATCTATCCCTTTGATCTCGCACAGGGGTTGAAGTTGGAAAATATGGACCATATCACCCTTTACCCAGTATTTGGATTTATCTTAGTCCTATCCAGATCAGCTTCATTCATATCTCTAGATGAAGTCTGATCACATTTTTACATTTTTTAACAGTTACTAAATGGGGTAATGCTGACTTTCATAGCTTCTGTTCTCTAACTCTAAGTCTCAGGTGTCACATAAATACCTGAAGTTTCAGGGAATGATCAGGTATGTATGAATAGCTCAGTATCTCAGAATTTAGAAATATCAGTTACAACTCCTGAAAATATGTGCCTGCTGTAAGAACTTACAATCTAGGATTCTTTACAATAGGCACCAACCTGATAACTCATGTTCTCGACTTCAATTCTCTGAGTTTGTATATTCTAGTTAGTCCATATGAGTGAAGCATGATAATATTTGTCTTTTTGTTTCTGCCATTTCATTCAACATACTTTCCTTAAGGTTCATTCGCCTAATTGCTTGCTTCATTTCCTCCTGCAGCGGCTCAGTACTCCATTGTATTTAAGCACCACAGTTCCCCCTTCCATGCCTCAGTTTTTGTGCCCTTGGGCTGCCTCCATCCATTGTGAATCAGGAATGCTGCCACCATAAACACCAGTATGCAACTGTCCATTTGTGTCCCCACTCTAACTTCCTCTAAATACGTACCTAGCAACGGGGCTTTCAAAATTCTATGGCAACCCCACCCCTAGTCTCCCATGGCACCACCACACTGCCCTCCAGAGGGGCTGTACTTCTTAGCTTCCCTACCAACAGTGAAGAGGTACATCTCTTTCTCTACATTTTCTCTAGCACTTGTTTCTCTCTGTTCATTTTTAACCAATTTTATTCGCATATCATACAATCCAACCTAAGTAAATAGACATTTCTTTCCCACCATAATCTATATGAAGACATTTCCTTTTCTTCCACTTAGAATTCATACCCCTCCCCCATGCCCCCTGTGCCCCACCCCCCACCCTACCTCCACCCTGCTTGCTGACATTTAGTTTTAGTATAATGCCTTTGTTACATTCAGTGGACACATGTTACAATGTTACTGTTGACCACAGACCCTAGCTTGCATTGATTGTACCTGTATACCATCCATTTTCAACCCTTTGCAATGTTAACATTCATTTGGTCTCCCCCATGCAAAAATGTTTTTATATATGTACATGTAATCACCATCCTTGTGGCTTGCCTTTTGATTTTCTTAAGAATGTTTCTTAATGTTAATATGGTAATATTTAATCAATCTTTTCCTTTATGTTCCATGCTTTCTATAAACTATTTTAAAAGTTTTTACCAGCCTAAAAGTCATGACAGTATATGATAATGTTTCTAATATAAGTCCTCAAAGCTCTTGTTTGAGCATCAATATTTAAGATACAATCCACCGGAATTGCTTTTGTATATAGAGGTACAGACAAGGGTCATCTTTATTTAATATGTATAACTAAGTGTTCCAATGATATTTATTGAAATACTATCTTTTAACCAACAGCTTTGCAATGTTAAGTTGACTTAAAATCAAATGTCCATACATAAAGGTATTTACCAATAATTTGGAAGTATCTACAAAGTTAAATGCATTCATATATTATGATCCAGAAGTTACATTCCTCCATATATACCCAACAAAGAAGCATCTATATTTATCAAAAGATATATACAAAAAAAAAGAAAAAGTTATAAAGGCAGTATAGCTTTTTTTTTTTAAGCATTGCCAGGCACAGGGAACTGAATCGGGTCTCCGGCATGGCAGGCGAGAATTCTGCCACTGAGCCACCATTCGCACCGCCCCAGTACAGCTTTTAAATACATCATGATTTGAAACAACTTAAATGACCATCAATACCAGAATGGATAAATAACTTGTATGGATTTATTTAGCATAATTATCCATACGATGAAAATAAAGGCAATAAAAATGATGAACTACAGTTACACATTTTAGGAACAAATATCGTGAATATAATGTTCAGCAAACTTAGTCAAAGGAAAAAGAAAATACACTTTCTTTTTATGCTGATAATGTTATTGTTTTTGCTGAATTGTTTTTATATATGGGTTCATTTTGAGAAAATTCATCAATCAGAGCCTGTACAATTTGTGCATTATTTTCTGTATCTGTTATATTTTGATAAAAAGAGTTTATTTGAAAAAAAAGGAATAAGGTGAAAAATAAAAAACAAAACATTCATGTTGGCCTGGAACGTATCAATATTAAAGAGCTAGCAATGCTTTATGGGTGAAAGAGTATGGAAAAGGGTCTGCGGGAGATGATATTTTTATCTTGGCTTTGTCATTGACTGTTTTGCAAATTTAAAGTCCCTTAAGCTTTCTGAAGCATTGTTTCCTCAGCTGTAAAGTAAGTAGCATTAGACCCTCCATAGGCCCTTCCAGCTCTATATTCTAAAATTACATTTACCTGGATAATGAGGGCAGAGTTAGTTGTACACCTTCCCTATGCCTGTCCACGTGGGAACTCTATGTTTTATTTCTGTTTCTTGCGCTTTCTTTGTTGCTATTATTGTTGGCCTGTCTCTATGGGCTGTTCCCACAATAGCTTGCATCTTAGAAAAATCAAAAAATGGTTTTGGTTTTTCTTGCTTTTTTTGTAGAAAAAAAGATCAGTTGAGTGTTTCTCGGTGGCATGTGTGACTGGCCATCTGGTTGCATTTACAGCAATGGTGAGATGACACGTGAAGTTATTAATTCAGTACATGTCTTTCTTGGAGCAATTTGAATGGTCACATTTAATTCCAACTTTCCTGTTAACACTCATAGTGACTAGGCAACCATTTGTCCCTTTTAAGTTAAGATACATGCCCATCCCTTTGCTATTTCTTAATGGTGGTGTAGGGATCAATATACTAGAGGATGTCTTTTAAGTACATCAAAATAAAACATTCATATAGTGATCTCTTTTATTCATTATCATGATTTAAAGCCATACCCACACCCAAATACCAAGATTAATATCCATTCTCAGGCCTTTTGACCTGTTTTAGATGTGCAATAGCCTCCATCTGTCATTGATCCAATCAGTCTAGTACAGCATCAACAAATTAATCTTCCTGAAGCACAACTTTCAAACCGCTTCAGTAGCTTCTGGCTTCTTACTTCACATCAGAGCCCCTAACATTTTAGCAAGCAAGAGAATCACTATGGAGTAGATGCTGGATTAAAAGGCAGGTTCTGTGTTCCTTATTTGAAAGGCTGATTCAGTAAGTCCAGAATGAGGTCTAGAAATGTGCACTTGTTTGCCTCTCAAATTTGGGAAAAGATAGAAAACCTCTAACTCTTCCAGCCATTTATATAGGTGCTTCTCTGCCTTCCATGAGTAGAGTAATAACTATGTAAAAAAGGATCTCTGTGCTTTGGCCAAGCATCATAGAACCCTGAATTTATGGGCTATCAAGAAGCTAACTGTCCCTTAATTGTGCAGTAAAACTTGAACTGACTTGTGACATAGCAGAAAAAGATCTAAATAACAAGGTAAGATAGCATGGGCTTGTTTCTTAGAAGTTAAGATAGGAGACTTTGGACAATTTCCCAAAAAGTGACAAGGGGTTCATTCACAGTGGTTCTTCAGGAAGAATGAAAAGTCAATTTGACACTGTTTCAGAAAATAAGAAATCAAGTTCCTATAGAAGCAGTCACTGCCACCAAAGGCTTTAGCCAACTCCCTGGAATAATGAATTATAGCTCCATAGAGATCAACAGAGGAAAAGGATATTTATTGTTTGGAGATTTCCACTCTCTTTTCTCTCCACCCCAGGACATCATCCATGATGGAATGTACACATTGTCATCTCACATGGAAAAGAAAAAGAACAGATGGGAAGAAGTGTTTTGAATTTTATTATAGGCCCAATGAGAAGGGAGAACTTGATTACCCATAAAGAAACATGGTGGGAATAGAAATTATCAAGACTCGCCATACGATTTTTGCCTACACCTCCCACTCCCTCTCCCCACCTCCTTGACACTTTTCTTCTGTAACCGAAGTTGTTGTGCTGAATGTGCTTGCTATATCATTCCTCCAAGGATTTGCCTAGACTTTTTCCACTGCCTTTGGCTCAAGCTCTCTATCCCCAGTCTAGCCCCCTCTGACCCACTCGATATAATTGTTCATTTTCTTCTGTTACCCTCTGCTAACATCTTACCGCTTACATAATTTTATTATTGTGCTACTTATATAACACTATGTTATGATTATTTGTCTTCCCCACTAGATTGACTCTTAAGGCTAGAGTCTAAAACTTTATGTTCTGTATATTCTCAATGTATTAAAATAGAGGATACTGTATTTGTTGACTTAAATGGACTTTAAATCATTGAGAGGGTAGTAAATTCAAAATGAAATACCTAAACAGTAGCTGTATCTTCATTTCCTGGCCAAATGTGTAACACTGAGAGAGAAATATTAATATTTTATCTTCCACAATGGCTAAGAAAGGGCATACATGGGAAGTTCAATATATATATATATATATTGACTATACAATTATTATACACAATGGCATTGAATTTAATTAAATTAAGCAAAGAACAAAAAAACTAAAGGACCAATTTAGATTTTCAATGACTATGACTGTTTTGATTTGCTGTGCCACTAAATTAATAGATACATTTAGTTAGAACAAAATTGTTATTTTCATCTTAGGGCAAGAGCTATTATATACCGAATGCTTAGAACAGACCAAGTACCATGCCAAGTATGCACATGCATTATCTCATTTAAAAACTCACAGTTAGCCTATGATGTAGGTACTGATGCTATCTTAGTTTGGGGGAAACTGAAGCTTAGAGTGGTTGCATAACCTACCCAAGGTCACGTAGCTGAAAAGAGCCGTTAGTCAATGTGACTAAAGACTGAACATAAAGTAATCATACTATAACCTACCACAGGACTGTGAGGTTATTGGTAAGAAGAAAAGGCCCAGTGTAATTTTTTCCACATCAAATCATATTTTTTATTTTTGAAAACTTTTTACAAGTTTAAATGATCTTCTGCAGGTGTTTAAACTCAATAAAAAAGTTTTTTGTATTTTTTTCAAATATACATGTATATTAAATATATTAAAAGCCAGGTAGCATAGAATACTGTTAAATGGCCAACTTTAGTAAATATTTCTAATGAAACTGATATTCTAATAAAGTCCACCTCTCCTTATGTTGGAAAAACCATAAAATTCCCTTCTGCCTGGTAAATTATAACCATGTCCAGGGAGCGAAAATAACATGCCCCTGTACATATTCTTCCAAAGAAAACAGATAAGACTACGGTGCTCCAAACCTCTGGGCTCCAATAGATTTTCTAAAGCTTAAGTAAATGGAAAATCATTGCAGAAAGGAAAATGGACTATGCCATTTTTTGTGACATTTCCCAAGCAAAAGCCCCAGTCAGAGATTGCAAATGAGCTGAGTTCTGTTAATATTAACACTCATCTCACAGACCCAAATGCACCAACTTGATGTTGGAGTCCTATAACTGTACTTCCTCACTTTGGATAACCTGACCATTCCATTCCTTCCTACATTTTCATGAAGTCTAGTTGGTATTATTGACCAGAATGAAAGGAAGTTCACTTAATGTCTTACTCTTGATGACTAGTAAGAAGTGTCACAGTATCCCTAGAACTAGTCAATTTTCATTAATCTGTATCAGAGAGATTAACATTGAAGTTTAATTCTTACGTTGGCAACATTAACACAAGTATTAATCAACCCAATGAAAGGGAACTATCTCGTTAACCTGATCATGTTCTTCTCCATCCTACAAAAATTCTAGGTTTCAAACAATTCATGAATAATTATATGTTAGTGTTTCTTTGTACAGTTTTGAAGAGATCACTTTTGGTAACACTTTTATTTTGATATAATTTCAAACATAGAGAAAAGTTCTAAGAATAGTTTAATGAACTCCCACATACCCTTTACAGGAGAGTCACCAATTATTTACATTGTACCTCATTTGCTTTATCATTTGTATTTAGTTAAAAACAGGTAGAATATCTTGGTCCTCATTTCCAGTAAAGACAGTGCTTGTTCCTTGCATCCTCTTTTCAATTCTGTCTCTGGTGAAGTACATTATCTGCTTAGAATTCATCTAACCCCTACAGGCTGATAACTCCCAGAAGAGCATCATTATGTGAGACTTCTCCCCTTAGTTCCTCAGCTATAATGGAATTTGGCAGCTGACCTTCCTCACTTAGGTAAACTATTCAGCTAATACTCATCTTTCCCAAAAGAGATTCCCAATATCTCTTCCCAATTCTGAATCCCAATCCCATCTACATACCCTACCTTGATTAATAGCATCAATTATTAAAGCAGTTAATCCAAGTTATAATCATCAATATGGTAATCCTTGATATTTTGGCCCCTTTCACGTTCCAGATCCATTTGCAATCTTAAACTTCTCCATTTTACATTTTCCTTTTCATTAGAGGTTCTGTTGTCTTAGGTAAAACTTTTTCCATCTCTTACTTGGACTTGAAATAATCTCCTATGCATTTTCCTTATATATAGTGTTTCTCGTTACCCTCAAAAATGCTATCTCAAAGTTTTCTCAAAATACAAGGAAAACACATGGCAGTATATCACTCCTATTTTTCCTATGTGAATGACTGCCTGTTGCCTAAAGGATGAAATCCCAAAGTCCTTAGATTAATAAATGATATCCTTCAAAATCCAGCTCTTGTCCTCTTTCCTGATTTATGTCCCTATAGTTTCTCCAACCATGAACACCAAAAACTAGTTAAGTGAAAATTTTCACCATTAATTGCTGACAAAATTATTTATAAACAAGTGCAAACAGTTTTTGTTTGCATAAAAGGCCAACCCCTTCTCACTTATAATAATTTCCTTCTGGAAAACTCCAATATATCACACAAATTAGGGCTCAAATATCACCTCTTCTATGCAGTGATTCCTGAATTCACCATATTCTATTATTTAATTCTACACCCATATATCATATAGTATCTCTCTTTGGTTCTTGTCATATCATAATATTCCTATTTATTATTTGTCTATTGTTCCATTAAATTGTGAGCTGCTTATTGATTCACTGTTCCCAAATTCTAGCTTGCTGGTCTACCAAAATAATTGCTCAATATATATTTTATAAACAATTCCACAGATATGAAGAGCTAACAATTATTGAACCCTTACTTGTTTTTCAGGGACCATGTGTATCTCACTTAATCCTACCAAAACTGTAGGGATAGACCATCAAATGCTGCTACTGCTCAATAAGGGAAAGGAAAGACAAGACACTTTTTCTGATCTTACAGAAATAGTGTGGTCACCATCAGGGGAAAACTATGGGTATACTGATCCAGAGGTTGGACTCTTAGGCCCTTCACTATAATGAAAAGAGACTTCCTTGTTATTCAAGTGAAGAATTTTCTTCTTCCCAAATAGCAATGTCCTTTACATTTCTCTTTGCCATGAAGTAAAGGCTTGTGTTTCAAAAGAATCTCTCTCAAATTTCTAAACATTTCTCCTAATAGCTTTCACATTCCTTCATTTTTTTTTTTTTTTTTTACTTTCCTGACATTCCTAGTCAAGCTGGAAGAAGTTTTCTAAAGCTCAGGATTGTTCCAAATGTGAATGGTTGCTATTCAAGTCTTGGCCTTGAATCTGCTGACTCATCTAGACCTTTAAATTATTCAACTCAGTGTTTCAATTATTATTGCAAATAATGAACTGGATGATTCTTCAGAACACTCAGTTATTTTCTGCCACACCAGGGAAACCATTCTTTCCTTAAGAAAGACTCAAGAGGGAAATCTGCAAAGGAAAAGGGGGTTTTGCTGTTAGCACTAAATTTAGGTCATGGTCTGCACACACAAAATTCATAGAAGGAGTTGAATCTAGTGAGACCCATTACCTTGAAATTGAGTATTTATAACCCCATTACAAATAACTATGTAGCTTCATTCCACCATAGTTCCCCCAAACCAGTTTGTGTATATACATCTTAAATTTGTTTGGTTCCTCAACTCTCTTTTTCCTCATAGACTCTGGGAGTGATGTAAAAGCTCAGGGTTGGCCACATTGAGAGCGCCCTTTTCCATGAATTCAGGTGAATAGAGGCATGGTTTGTGTTTTTAACACTCCTTTTCCCATTTCAGCCTTGTAAGCTTGAAATGAATATAGTAAGTAGAAGAGACATTATTACTGAATCCAACATTTTTCCTGACACTCATTTAACTTTTTTGAACAAAGTCCCAGATGCTAAAGGATTATTTGATAATATATCCACTTCATAATCAGATGAAAATGTTGAAAGCCCTGATAAATTGTTTGCATTAAACTTTCTTGCTTCACAGTTTCTTCAATGTCTCCCCAATAAACTGTGATTTATTTATTTAACTCTTTCAGAAGTAAGATCCATCTATGGTTTGGGGAAACAGATGCGCATAACAAATAGAGTTCCTTGAGAACAAAATGAGGTTAACAAAAATTAAAATAACACAAATTCTTCCCAGAGAGCTTTAAATTGAGTCCTAGGAATTTAGAGCTGGAAAAAAAACTTGGAGATAAGCCAACAGGAATTTATGGGTTAGCTGAGATTCAGAGAAGAGAAGGATTTACTAGTCACATGGCCTATGAGACAGCTGGATGATAAACCTGCCAACTTTACTCTGTAACTTTGCTGACACTTACCATGCTCCCTGAAATGGTACATATGGAGGGTGAACAAGGCTGTCTTTTTGGCCATGACCAAGCCATTATAAGGGAAATTCCCTCAGGTAAGAGGGAAGGCAGTAGACATGAGCATCCTTAATGGCTTTTCTTTATCACACTAACTTCCATTATGCTTAAGGCTAAGAAAATAGTAATGACATATGACTTGTAGTTTAAGAAATAACTCATTTCATTTCAATATGGTAAATGTATTGTTATTGTCAGCTCTAATACTGTTTTCCCCTATGCAAAAGTCTGTTTACAAAAATGAAATTCATGATGTGAATACTTTATTCTCTGGGTCATGGTATTAGAGAATAATTTTATTTCCTTGCATTTATATATTTTACACTTTCCAAGTTTTCCATAGTGAGCATGTGGATTTTCATTTAAAAAATAAACTGAAAAAAAAAAAGCAAAGGCAGTCTCATTTAAGGCACATCTCTAATAGGACCCCATATTAGTTCTCCTAGTGCTGCTCTAGCAAATGACCACACATTAGAGGCTTAAAATGAAAGAAATTTATTTTCTTAGAGTTCTGGAGATCAGAATTCTGAAATGGGTTGGCAGGGCTGCATTCTTTCTGGAAGCTCTAGGGGAAGACCCATTTCCTTGCCTTTTCCAGCTACTAGAAGCTATCTGCATTTCTCGGCTCGTGGCCCCTTCCTCTCTCTTCAAAGCCAGCGACATAGCATCTTTCTCATCTCTGTTTGCATCACTACATCTACCTCTCTGACCCTCCTGTCCTCCTTTCTAAGTACCATTGGGATCATCCTGGAGAATAGTCCCATCTCAAGATCATCACATCTGCAAAGACTCTTTTGCCATATAAAGGACATAGTCACAGTTTCTGGGTGTCAGGACATGGATGTCTTTGGGGCCATTATTCAACCTACATGTATCCCTTTTTTCAATCCTTTCTGATTTCTTCCAAAGATTCTCAACCACACCTTCATACACTACCCTCTGTTCCCAATACACAACCACACACACAGAGCATTTGGTGGTTTGTTTGTTTTTTAACCTCTCTGCAGGTTGTAAAATTATTCTACTTAATATTACATTTATTAACAGTCTTGACCTATTTCCCTCTAGACTTTAAATGGTTTTTTTCTCTCTCATTTTCCCTTCCTTTATTCAGTTGGCAAACATGAATCAAGCCCCTTCAGGGCTGCAGGCATGGTATAGGTGCTCAAGGTATTTTGGTGAGCAACACACAAAAGGACCCTATCTCAGACACTTTCATTCTGGTAGGCAGGCTGGAACAAAACCCTGCAGACAAATATATAAGTGAAATAATTGGAGTTTTTCACATGTCGGGAAGAAAATGCAGAGTACCACGATGGAAATAATAGGGATGTGGTGACAGGATTGTAAATGATATCCCTTCTGAGGTTGAAACTGAGGCTGAGACCAGAAGTGGGAGAAGGAGATGAGTAGAACCATAGGCTGAAGCATTGTGGATAAGCTCTGTTCTAAATTATTTCTTTTCCTACAACATCTAGAATAGAGGCATGAACAAACTAGTTTTGTTTAGTGACAAGAGCACTGATTTGGGATGTGAGAGACACAAAGAACTAATTTTTAGGACATTTAATAAATTTCTATATCTCTCTATCCTCCATCTCCTTATCCTCAGTATGAGGGATTTAAATAAACAATCAGATATTCTTTACGTATATGATGAATATGTCTGAAATTTTATTTTACATAGTTTTAGATTCCCTGTTCTTTGGGATATGGAAAGCAGTAAGCATTCAGCACTAATAAATTGCTTTATTTACATTGTGTGTGTGTGTGTGTGTGTGTGTGTGTATCCACTAAATGTGGATTTGGTTGAGTGTTTCATTTCAGGAAACATCAAAAAGACCAATTGACTGAAAAATAATTGCAAGTTTATTATGACTATCTAAATCCACATTAGCATCATCTTGGCAGTGAAGCTTCTGATTCCTTTGTGCTCCTAATAGAAGTGCATGCCCTGTGGAAGTTTATTGCTATGGCTCTGACATGCTGTCCACAAGCTGTGCTCATCTCATCGCCACCTCTCAATGCTGGGAAATTGTCTAACACCGCTGACCCCAATATGGTTTGGATTCTATTCAATACCCAGGAAAACATTATAGATCATTCTTATTTGATCATAACAAGGCAGCTTAGCCCTGTTTTATAATGGTCATAAGTAAAAATAAATAACCAATTTTGCCTGAATGAAATAAAATCAATACTTCTCCTTTGCAATATGCTTGTCAGGAACAAATTTGTCTCGTTCCTAAAGGTCTAGTGGCAAATCACTCAGAGGGATAAATTCTTTTTCAAGTTAGCATGAAATGGTCCAAAGTGTGCTATCCAGATCTTGCATGAGCCCAACAAGCTCATAGTGGCTCAACTTAAAGCAATTTTTACAGATGATTACAATGGATATATATCCTCTTGCCCCTTAGAGCAACACAATCTAATTCTTCTTTGTGACCAAGCATATCATAAAATGAGATTTATCTATGTGCCTGCAGTATCTATTAGGTTCTGTGAGCTGGAGATCAGGTGAGTTATCTGTTTATTCAGTAAGACATTATCACTGATAACGTTCTGACACTTAGGGTGAATGCAATTATAGCAGCACAGCTATATGAGTCATTTTTTTTTTCTTTTTTCCTTCTTAAACACCCATGTTTCTATTGGTAGTTATCATAACATTTATACTTGACTCTTATGTATATTCAAGTTTTCTGGTTCCTTTGTGAATTTTTAATGTGTGTGTTTTTTTTTTTTTTGAATGGGTGGGCTCCAGGAATTGAACCCAGGTCTCTGGCACAGCAGGTGAGAATTCTGCCACTGAGCCACTGGTGCACCACCGTCCCTTTGTGAATTTTTAATTAATGTTGTTAGGTAATGTGAATAACATAAATAATATTGGAGACCTGACTTTGTTTAGGAATAGGTAAGTGAAAAGGGAAAGTCTGAAACATTTAAAAGTGAAAACTGTAACTGTTTCACCCAATGATATAGTAAAAATAGAAACAAAGTTAAAAAAACATGTAATTCCAAGTATTTTCTTGGTTTATAATGCCTCTTCAAATAACTCGGAAAAAATTGGGAGAAGTTTGTGTGTCATATGAGACCCAAAGAAAAGGCACATGGCCAAAAAAAAAATGCATTATTTGCTTTGTCAGTGCGTTGTTTATTTTTGGTTTCATTTAGTTTTGCTTGCATTTTGAAAATTATGGAAATAAGTTTACAAAGGCAAACGCATTTTTTAAAAAATGCTTTATAAGGTCATAGGCTAAGGTTAATCTCTAACACTGGAGGTTGTCCTTTCTGTCTAATTAGTCCTGCTGGAATGGCACAGAACCACCTACTTTCCATTTCTGCTTTTCACGCAGTCTGTAGTTCAACACTACCATAGGCACTTAAACTTCTTCCCTCAGATGGCATTGAATGAAACTGAAAACAGCGCAAAATACATGATACTTTTGAAACATTGTTTTTCTCCATGTCAACAAGGGTACAGCAATTTTTAAGAAAAACTTTATGTGCATAATAATGGTACAGAGATATTAAATGTTGTCTGATTCTCACCTATGACCTAAAGACTAAGCTTTCTTCCCCCATATTTCTCTTCCCCATGTTTCCACTTTTGCTCATATCCATGGATATCAGTCATATCTCCTTCTATGTACCCATCCCTCAATGTGCTCACACCAACCTTGGGGGGGATTACAACAATCCTTAAATTGCAAATGTAGGAAAGGGGATAGTGGAAAGAAGTAGAGAACACAACACCCTTCCCTGGGTGTATGTCAAGGGCAATGAATTAGAAGTTAGATTCCTGAGTTCCAGTGTGACCCTCTCCAGAACTCGAGTGATACTGCCCAGTTTCCTTAATCTCACTTTATCTTACTTTCTTTACATGTAAGAGAAAGGGGTTGGGCTAGATAAACTTCAAGGCTTCTTTCAGAATCCCTATGAATTCCACTTGGGTGGAATACACTTGAATAAAAAGTGATTTCCTTCTTCCCTTCACCATGTGGTTCGTTTTATGTAAATAACCTGGAGCTACAAAACCCTTTACCATTTGCCAGCTGGGTATGTGTAGCTGACCTCTTCTCACACTGCCTGTATGGCTCACTGGACTGCTCATTTGCAAGTCCACCTCCTAACCATCTATCTTATCTTTGAGAGTTCCTAGCAAATCAGTGGTTCAGACAACTGGAATAACCTTCTAGCTCTGCTTCAGCACAAAATCAACCCTTTGTTGTCTGATGCAGCTAAGCCTCATCCTTACAGCATTTAGTTCAGAAAGCTAAGATTCTTAGACTTATTTCTGGAAAGATGATCAGTAACTCTGCAATTAAGAGGCTGCTCAGCCATTTCACCTCCTCCGTGTAGGTCCAAAGGGACACTAAGTGCTGCTCTACCAAAGTCTGGAGATGGGCCATTCCAAGAGAGAGCCATCTGTACATCATTCCACACACTGAAGCAGATGCACATCTTCACTCCCAGAAAACCTAAGTCAACAGAGAAAATGCAAATACAAGGAATTTGTTACTGGAAAGAGAACCAGATCTTCAGTTCTTCAATGTTCATGATAAATTTCTGTTAATAAAAGGATATGCTAATCTTGGAAAAAGGCTATGGGTCAGACTAACACCATTGACTCAAAGATCAGATTTAAGAAACAACTCATGTTTATTCAAGTACCACCACACATTGCCACGAAGTTGAATAGCTTTAAATGTCCTTTTGTAACAAGTACACCATGCATTGCTATGAAGTTGAACAGTTTTAAATGTCCTTTTGTAACAAGTACACCATGCATTGCTATGAAGTTGAACAGTTTTACATGTCCTTTTGTAACAAGTACACCATGCATTGCTATGAAGTTGAACAGTTTTAAATGTCCTTTTGTAACAAGTACACCATGCATTGCTATGAAGTTGAACAGTTTTAAATGTCCTTTTGTAACAAGTACACCATGCATTGCTATGAAGTTGAACAGTTTTAAATGCCCTTTTGTAACAAGTACACCATGCATTGCTATGAAGTTGAACAGTTTTAAATGCCCTTTTGTAACAAGCAACTCCTGCTGGTGGAAATGGGTTTTCTTACTCATCAACTGGGGACGATATTTTCTGTAACACTGTCATAAATCACTTGAAATTTTAAAGGTTAAATGTCACCTGAAAAACATATCCTACTTTGGAGATGTCACTGACTACGCATCTTTCCTTTGTGACTCAATTGGACTTCAATCATGCCCTACCACAGTGTAAAACAATCCAGGATATTGCTATTTTAACTACTTTCTATCTTTTTTGTGCATTACACTTAGAAAAAAAATAGCTTTTTTAAATCTCACAGCTCTACTCTCAAAAAAAGCTGGAAAACTTCCCAAGATCACCAACCAATGGGGAATGGCCTGGAATTCTGATTCCAAACCTGGTGCTTTTCCACTGCATGCAGAAGCACAGTCCAAACAAGCTACAGAGTTGCCACCAGGGAGTTAGGGCCAGTGTTAGAGCTTGGAACACAAAAAGTCAGGAATCTAAGAACATGGAGCATAAAGGTTGCTTCGAGATACTAAATCCAACTTGAAGTGGTTCCCAAGATGAGTAGAATGAGATTATACCACACATGGAGTTTCTTTCGCCAAAACTGAGTTTCTGGACCCCTGATGTGTGAATTTCCTGTCTTCCCCTTAAAATGATCACCATTTTTAATGATGTATCCAGCTTTGGAGAATTATGGAATGACTTTTTCTTTCTAAATTACTTTCCCCAAAAATGAAGACTGAGGACCTCTGCTACTAAAACTGTTTTGCATTTAAAAGACCAAGGAAACATGTTTGGCAACTACTTAGATTCTGATATTTAAATCAAAGCCAATTTTCACCCTTTAAAACTAAAGTAAATCTTAAATATCTTTGTTCTCTACAAATAGGGGGTGAGTTGACCTCAATGAAATATACAATATGTGGACTATCACCCCCAATTCTAGACAAACTATTTGATAGTAAAGAATCCACAAAGCCCATGTTAGGCCACGGAAATTCACGTTGTAGAACCAGCTTACAGCTTGAAATATGTTGCCTGAATCCCCAACATCAGTCATTTCAAGGAAAAATAATGACAGGCAAATGGACCCAACCCAAAAGAAATGACTGTGCACATTCAGTGAAGATCATATTAAAAAAAAAAAATCAACAAAACATCTAATCTCAATATCAGAAAGCAAACCCGTGAATGGAAGCATGTCACTCCTTACTTCAGCAGGAATACATACCAATTTAGAATATAGCTAAGACTTTCACTGAACATATCAAAGAGGAAAGCAAAATTTTGTGATTAAAAAATTCTCTTTTTTTCACCTCATGGCTCTATGGATTTTGAGAGGTGGATTTGCAGTTTTTGTTTCTAGATATCAAAAAGAAAACTAAGAGGTATATATTACCCCCATAAATGTTCAAATTAAAATGGGTCAAACAAGGTCACATTTCCAAATACATCAGACCTCTGGAGAATTTACTATGCCTCATGCAACATTTGTTTCCCTGGCTTAGCTAGACTTTTTGTCAAGAATCCCAACACTGTTATCATGATATGATGAATTGTTGCCACAGGAATAATTTTTCCTCACAAATGTACTTTTTCAAAGGCTATGTCTATACAACACACAAAGGGTTGATTGAGTGGTTCTAATATGCCTATCAAAAGTTGCTTTTTTTTAATTCATGAGACAAGTATCTTGAATGACTACTTTGGGAATTACCTTGACTGGTTGTTTTGGCTTTGTGAAGATATAGTTTTCATTTTAACAAGGATTTGCTACAAATCTAGAAAATGACGCTGTCAACAGGCAGGAGCCTTTACATTGTCTACTGTTTGTTTGATAGCACTAGAGAGTTCACTTAGGTAGAACTGCGCAGGCAACTAGTTTTTGGACTTTGATGTTAGAACCTATAGTTCCAAAGAAGTGAGTACACCAGGAATTTCTTAAGCATTTCGTTTTAAATTTCAATTAAAATATATTTGAACATTTTTCAAACAGTAATAATAACTTGCACACACAATTTCTGTCTTGTCCTCATGAAAATTGTCCTAGCCTAAACGTCTCCTTCCCTGGAAGAACAATATCCAAACCTTTAAGTCCTAAACAAGTAAAAACAAACAAACAAACAAAAACCCCAAAGCCTACTAGGTTCACGCAGGCAATGTATATGTTTGTGGTGAGCAGAACATGGATGCATACTGGGGGTGAGGGGTGGGAGAAGGTGTGTGTAAAGAGGGTGAATGGTTGAGGCAGACACTGAATTCACTCCTGCTCCCTGTTCCTGAGGTTCTCTCTGGCCTGGCTTGTTCTCCCCCACCTAGGAAGGAGAGAGCAATTCTGTTCTGTTGTGTTCATAACCCAGGCAGAAGAAACCATTCCCATGTATTTCAAGGTTAGACCTCTGAACTGGGATTATAAGAGGAGGCGTTAGAGAAGTTAGCTTAGAAAGAAGTGGCCCCCTCCACAGTGGAAGTGGATGGTTGGGGGTTTCGGAAAGAGCTGAGAGTTTAAGGGGCAGCAAGTGCTATGAACAGCGATCTCTGCACCTTCAGCCAAGCAGATTCCAGAACTCTGATGGGAACCTCAAAGTGGCCAGGGGTCACTGTGGCTAAAGCTGTTGAGTCAGCAAAAGAAGAATGTGTTTTGGAGCAAATCTAGACTTGAATGTTTTTTCACCTGAACTCATGCTGATATCCTTGGCTAGGGCTACTTCAAACCTCTCCTGACATCTAACAACCTTCAGGAACTGACTGAAACTTTACCTTTTTCCTTAATATTCCTGAATAGTCTCAGCCCTCTCATCCCAATAGGGATGGAGTATTGAAGGTTGTGGTATGAAGGCTGTGCTCAAGCTGGAGAACAGTATGCTCTGTTCCAGCATCGAGCATATGCCATCCTGGGATGTCTCATTCCCCATTCACTGAGGCAGCCATTCAATAATTGGATTGTGTATTTTTTGTTTTCTAAGCTCTAGGCTATGTGTTGGGGACACAAAAAATCATAAGTCACAAGGAGCACAAAGGAGGAAGTGAATTTTTTTAAAATCTAGGAATGTTTTTTTAAGTAAGAGAATTTTTTTTAGGTAAGGAGAAGATTTAAATGAAGAAGGTAAGATTTAAAGCTACCCAGGAACCTATGGTTATTAATTTGGCTGAAGACAAAGGACGGGATGCCCTGTTTAGGCACAGAGAGCACTGGAAGCCAAACACAGAGGCAGGAAAGAGGTAGCACAATGGCGGCAGGTGCAAATGCCTGGGTATGGCAGGAGAGAAAGGAGCATATGAGGGGTATAGTGAGAAGAGTGAAAAATAAGATTGTATCTGAGAGTAGCCAGTACTCAGTGTTGGATGAGTTAGACGTTGCCCAGCAGGCAGAGAGAAGCCCTGGAGGGTTTTAATTGAGGGAAAGAGAATAGCAGTTTTGGTTTTGTTCTGAATAATGTATTACTACATAACTTCCTACATGTGGAAACCAAGGTTCAGAATTATGGGGATTCCCATAGTAACACATTGACTAAGTGGTGTTACTTGCACTCAAATCTAGAGTTTAAAACCTTGTAGTCTGACTCCAAATTCAGTACTCTCTCTACTATAAGACAAATCCTTGCCACAGCAGCCTGATTTCAATGTCCACAAGTGCTCACAGATACCTGTAAAAATCATAACAATGTAATAGGGAAACAAAATCCATATACAGAGTTTTTAATATCATTTAGTTTGGATGACATGAGTACAATTATGTCTAATTCCCTGCCTTCTCCTGCTAGCATGTGCAGAGCCAGGAGTCTTTCTCTTTGGCCCGCCTTCTCTTTATATTTCAGAGCACTTCCAATGAGAAACATCTGTGCCTACAAGGCCTAACCAGGGCCTGTGCTGGAAGCCCCAAAATGCCACAGCAAAGATCATGAATAAGGTATCACTGCCACACTGGAGCCAAGTCTGTTCTCAGAGATTTTCCTCCTCAATTGAGCAAACACTGCCTCTTTAAGTTGAACCAGAAAGAGCCATGATCATTCAAGACAGCTGGGAGCGAGAAAGCAAATGATCCTCCTATTACATATTGGCTAAATGGCTGGGTTTTTTTCAACATCATGTTGTAGTGATACAAAGGAATAAAGCATCTGCGTGAGGGTGGGGAAGGGTCAGTCTTCCAGTGCTTTCCTGGGCCCATTCCCCATTTTCCCCTTCTCTCCACTGCATTTCAATGTCTGTCTCATCCGATCCACACTGAGATGTCACCCACCTTCTTGATGTTAGCTGTTCATGCTATTATGTTAATTCCCCTGTGGCTGGTCTCAGGTCCCCTAATTATTACCTAGCTATTTAAGAGGAATGGTGTAGAGTCTGGCATTCCCAGAGAGTTGCCTGTCTCCTCTGATTATTTTAGATAAAACTGAGTATCTCAAGTTTTCCAGCCCTCAGGAGATCATGCACCCTTTAATATCCAGTTGATTTCTGATATCACTGATTGCAGGCAGCTCCATTCCTGATCTTTCTGAGAGGAGTCCTATAGGGAAACAAAGCATTTGTGGTGGCAATGTGACTCTCGTCCCTCAAATTGGCCTACCTTATTGGCTCACACTTGCCCTCTCTAGCCTCCCCCTGCTTCACATCACTGCTGTCTCCCTTTTCTATCTCCCTCCAAGCGTGGCCACATGCTCCTCCCTTCATTCTCCCCAGAATGGTGAACAACAGGCTGAAAATGTGACAAAACTCGTGGAAGGAATAAGTAAAATATGACACGGGAGAAATGAATGACATGGGTACCATTGAGAGTCCACCATGGCTCACTCTACCAAAGGTTTCTTCCCGGCATTCGCCTCCCTTAGCTCCTTGCTGGCAACCGTATTGTTTGATTTCTTATGTATGCATGATTGGTAGCAGTGGCTGTGGGGTAATTTTGTTTCGGTAGATGGAAGTGTATTTGATCATCTCCCTCTCTATTCAGAATCCAGACCATCAAACCTCTTTGAGCCCAACAAGAAGGAAAATCCTCCCATTCCCCTACCCTGCTTTCTTATATCTGCTTCAAAGTCCATCTATTATTGGTCCCTCTAAGATGTCACCTTGCTCCAGTGATGATAGCCTTTTATATAATTATAAAGAGCATATTAGTGTCTTGTATTCTAGGCTAGCTACATTCCAGAGAACCTATGCCGATCCAAAAGTTGCAACAGAATGAATTTTCCCAAACAAACATGAAGATGAATAAATACGATAAAAGAAAATCTTCCTAACAATATAAAAATTAGGATCTCACAGCTTTATTGGATAATTTATGAATTGGGCAGCATCTCATTTAGAAAGGAGAAGGGAGCTACATGGAGAGGGTAGAAAGGGAGAGCTTATATAAGGTAAACCAGAAACAAATGAGGAAATGTTTTGATTGGCTGACATTAAGTTTTCAGTTTACATGGTCGGGGGTCTTATAAAGTGGGAAACAGATATACATTGGTTAGTATAGCATATGTGTGCCTTTTTAATAGGCTATCCGTACAGGACCAAGTCAGCTAATTGCTAAATATTGTAAAAACTGTGACGTTGGGGGCACTACTTTGCTCACTTAGAAAATCCTATCTTGGTCAGCTTTTGTTTTTAAAAAGGCCCTGCTGTGTCTTGAAAGGAGCCACTCCTGGCAACTCCCAATGCAGGTGATCATTTTACTTGGGATTTTATCTCTTCAGCTCATCTGCTGTCCTGATTCTGCAGTTTATTTCTAGTGTTAATGGAGAGAAAACCTTAAGTTTTCTGTTTACCCTAATCATGCAATTTTTTTCAGATGGCAATTTTTTAGTATATTAGTCTACCCCAGAATGTGCAAACAATTATATTCTATATATTTTCAGAGCTTTCACATGCAGGTCCTTCTTAATGATTTTAATAGATTCTTCCATAAGTCACCCAGAAAAACAAAACAAGTAAAAAAAAGTAGATAGACATTGTCACTGTGCACTGTAAATGTCAGACGCAACGATGAATAAGGCATTACCTTTGCCATCACTGAGGACGAGGATATGTAGAATACATATATCGATTACAGATGAAAACAAAGCTCAGGGAAACTCTGCAGGAAGAGAATCTGAATATGCTTAGCAGTGAGATTTCATTTTGCCTGGATACTAACAATGAGTAGGATTTGGACAGGTAGAGCTGAGGGACAGAGGCCAGCAATGGAGGAGAGAAACATAGAGGGAGAGAAATTTTGCTGTTGCATAGAACAAAGGAAGCAAACATTTATTAATTTCTGAGGATCAGGATTTAGTGGCAGGGTGGAGATGGTCATATCACCTTTGCAATTATTGCAAATCTGAGGAGCCATTCTCTGTCTCTTCTTCTAGCCGCAGTACTCCAATTCTCAGGGGAGGCCCTTTCCAAAAGGGAGAGAGTACATTGCATTCAGTGGCAAAGATGCAGCTTTTCAAGTGGCAGTACCCAGCCTTAGAGATTAACTGAGAAACAAATGCTGTGTTCACTCCAAACAAAAGATGTGTCCTGTGTCATAGCGCCTGGAATTGCCACTCTAAAATAATGAGATATTTTATAAAACATGTGCCTACAATGTAATAAAAAAAAAACAGACCAGCATTCATCCCAGTTGCTAGCTGAGCATCTCCAGATCTGGCTAGAATATGTGTCTGACGACCTCATTAGTTTTCTCAGGGGTGGGAGGTAGCACAGACAGATGTCCTGGGCCATGTGACTGGGCAAAGACAAATAGCCAGGATGCAGCTGTGTAGACAGCTGTCCAAACCAATTAAAAAATAGATCTATTCATTTCCCTCGGTACCTTGAAATACTATGGGATTATCACAATTTATATACCAGTCTCAAATATGTCTCTTGCATAATAATATAACTTTGCACTTCCCTGGCAATGCAATTTTTCAAAGGTCTCTGCAAATATAGGCTCAATTTTACAGTCTTTAAAGAAGATGAGTAGGACTTTCAAGTAATGTAAATATACAAATGGATTGGTTCCTGGCCCCAATTAATTAATTAAATCTCTGAACAACATTTTAGGATATGTGGTTCATAATTTCATGAACTTGAGTAGATGCAGCAACAGAGGCCTAGAAACAGAGACCTAGAATCAAAGCCATCTATTTTGTGTAACCCTAGGCCATGCAGTCTGTGTAATGGAGCAGATTAGGCACCTTCAAAAATCTGTATATGGTGTACCAACACTGTGACCCCCACATTTACAATCTTAAATATTAACCCTAGAGACACAAAACTAAATAGCTCAGTTGTCCATCAATAGAAAGATGGGCAAACTTGGGCACTCATGCAATGGAGTACTGCACAACAAAGAAAAATGAACAATTTACTGATTACTTCCAGGCTTCAGATGAGATCATCAAAGCTGAGGTATGAAAAGACATGCATCATGCTGCAGTCAGGTCTGCATTGCCAGCCCAAGATTTCACCTCCTCATCTGGTCATCACCATCCGGGTCTGAATGCTAACCTCTGCAGCAATGACCATGGAAAATAATTAATTTGAATAGTAATAAATAATTCATAATAATTAATTTGAATAATTTGTCATTTATTTGGGTTTCTCTAAGTATATAATCAATCACCTAACAACAATGATAATTTGGTTTCATCCTTTCTAAAGAACAAACAATAAATAACCAATGTCATTTTCTTTTAGAATTCTACTTTCAAAATAATGGAAATAAAAAGGAACAAATAAAGAAACTGACCTTTCAAGAACACATTCTGGTTATGAAGTACATATTCTTATAAATGGCAAGTTGCTAAGGTGAAGCAAAAAAAAAAAAATTAGTTTTAAAGGAATGACCCAACCCTCATAACAGAGTGAATATTTAAATTTAACGTGAAATAAAAAACAACTTAAAAAAATTGATGAACTCAGCAAGCATGAAGTATTTTTAATGTTAATGTAGCAATCACAGATATGGAAGCCAGCTGTATTTTTTTTTTTTATTGAAAGTATTATGGAATGGAATACTACTGGACTGAAACACAAATCCCGGGACTCTTTTTCCAGCTTTGCCACTAATTGGTCTGTGGCCCCAAAAAGTTATCTTATTTCTCAGGAATATTGACCATTTAATACCATGTCCCTTCCCTACTTGAAAATCAAATTTATTGATAAATATTCAGAAGACGCTATTTGATTGCATTTCAAGAAATATGTTAACAAAATTCCTATAGTTAGACTGACTGTGATAATTCCTGCAATTAAAAAACAATACCCCCCAAAGGAAAAAAACAAAAACAACCAAAATGCCCTACCCTAATATCCTACCCTAATATTGTCTTTCAAAATTCTTTTTCCACCATAACCTTCTTTGACTTCAACCATAACCCTCTGTGATTGGTATGATGGTGAATTTTCAGATAATGCACCTGAAAGTCAAAGTTGGAAAGTGACTTGTCAGAGATCCCACAGCAAGGTATTAACAGAGAAGAAACAGTATTTAAGTCCAGGGCTTTAGTTTACCATCATCCCCATTTGAAGTGTAATTAATAGGGGGTGACTTTCAGTTTGGTGTTATAACATGGTTTCAACGTCGAAGAGTGAAATGTTTGCTCTTGAAGAGTTTGCAATTTGAGAGTCCTAGGAATGGAGGAGCCACAGTCAATAGGAAACTTCAGGGTAGTATGTGGAAATTAAAATTTCCAGGCCTCTATGCCACGTGTGAAGAAACAAGGAGAGACCATGAGCTCCAGATGAGTAAAAATGCACATCATGCACTGTGCTTAAGAAATAGTTTGTTTTGAGCTGC
Source organism: Tamandua tetradactyla (assembly GCF_023851605.1). Classification (NCBI taxonomy): domain Eukaryota; kingdom Metazoa; phylum Chordata; class Mammalia; order Pilosa; family Myrmecophagidae; genus Tamandua; species Tamandua tetradactyla. The sequence continues at coordinate 40,687,562 of NC_135344.1, forward strand.
AATGTGCTGTGCCTCTAGGATGAATTTGGCTGGCAGCAGGGCAAGAGAGCCTTGGCTTCGAATAACAACATCTGTGTGTGTGGCCGAGAGGCAGAATGAGTGTCAATTTGAATAGAAAACTCCAAATCTGAAGATCATCCCAGCTCGTGGATATGCAGAAAGGCATCTATGTTGCCAGGTTGGGAGTGAGATGCCAGGCACTGAGGATGGCAGTGTGAAGTTGGAAGAGTCCATCTTGGCTGCAAAAGATGTAGCTACTACTGCCACAGGAGATGATATGTGGGTCCTCAAATAAACTTACCCACATGGGCTGAGTTTATGCCTTTAGAGTACCTCCAGTAATCCTCAACACGGGCCCAGTATTGTTGATTCTCAGTAGTATCAACCAGTAGTGTCCGTAAGACAAACTTGAGGCCAAAAACATGCAGTTACACATTCCATTCTGAATTATTCACTCCTCTGCTTCCAGTTCTGAATGTACTTTCCCCATACTTTCATAACTTTCCAGCAGAGGCGCTCTCAATTTTCTCCCTCCAGTAATATTTTTTCCCTAGGATGTGAAATCATTTCCAAAAAAGTCTGTGGTAGACTGTAAAATGACCCCCAAAGATATACCCCTAATGATATCCTAATGCTTGGAACCCATGAGTGTTATCTTATACGCAAAAGAGACTTTGCATGTGTGATTAAGTTAAGAATCTTGGGGAAATTATCCTGAATTATCCAGGTGGGTCCTAAATACAATCACAAGTGTCCTTATAAGAAGGAGGTAAAAGGAGATTTGATGCAGAAGAAAACAATGTGACACTGAAACAAGATGCTATGATACTGACTTTGATGATGAAGGAAGAAATGCAACTCTTGAAGCTGGAAAAGGCAAGGAACAGGATTCTTCCCTGGAGTCTCCAGAGGCAACAAAGTTTGAGACCTTCATTTCAGGCTAAGACAAGTGATTTTGGACTTCCAATCTCCAAAACTATAGGAGAATAAATGTGTGTTCTTTTAAGCTACAAAGTTTTTTGCTAATTTATTACAGCAGCAATAGGAAATTAAGGCAAAGTCTAAATAATTGAGAAGGTTAATCAGTAGGGGGTGAAAAATGCATCTAATATCTCAAAACTAAGCAAATAAAACTTTGGGCAGTTGACTCTCTAGGGGTCACCCAATTTGTCTCAACCTTTGTTAGGCTCAGTCCATCTTTTAATAATGGTTTGTTATCAGTTTACAATGGCCTATCTTTGTATACCTACATTCTACTTGTGTTTCCAGAATACTACTACAGAGTCTTCTCATTCAATAAGAAGATTGCAAGTCTTGGGCCATCTTTCCCTGAAGCAGAAAGTTGTGTTTTCCTTTTGTTTCCCTCTGAATGCCTATTGCAGACTGTTGCATGTGGGAGATGTTTAATAAATATTTGAGTTACTCAATAATTGATGGATAAACTGACCTGAATATTTATTGAACAAAGTTCACCATGACATAGCTAAAACAAACGATTTGATCCTTCATTTTTAATGAGAAACAAGCTCCTTTAACCAGTTTGGGAACAGGCAAAAGAAAGAAATTAGTGTCTAAAAGGAATGTAAGCATACAGGCCTACAAAAGCCTTCAAATTCCATAATATGGAATTAGAACTTGTTGAGGATGTGACACTGATTTGGAAGAGATGATTCCAGGACTAACTGTTAGAATCAGAGAGACAGTGGCCATTAGTGACAGAAGCATTCCATAATAGTTTTTCTTTGAAAAACCAATTTTGCTTGGAGAGCAAATTGTGCATGGCCAGCAATCTTGACCAAAGCAAGCTTAGATGAAAACAATTTTTAACCTGAAGAACATGACACAGATCTCAGATTAAAAAGACCAGTTCTCTTTGTATCAAGAGAAATTATTATAGCAAAAAAACAATACTGTACAATAATCAAAGCAAGTCATATTTCTACTCAGTTTCAATCTGCCCTGACCATATGACCAAAGTTAGAAGACTAACCACCAATGTTTAGCTTGATTCGAAGATTTGCTTTTCTGTTTTTGTTGTTTCATACTTTTGAAAAAGCCCTACTTTGATGAACTTTCTCTAGCATGCAAATTACTTATAATCTTACACAATTATGCAAAACTGTAAGCTATTTAGCGTAAAGAAAGTTTGCCAGTCTTTATGATTTAAGGACTGTTCTCACTGAAGAATTTGTGAAACATGGTAGTTCTATTTCAATTGAGAGGAATTTATTATGGAAAGGAGCCCACATCTGGAGAGATGAGAAAAGACAATTAATGAACAGGCATTTTCACAGGAGGGAATGCATCCTTTTCTAGAAAGCCTTCCTGCTTTAATAACTTCTTCTTTACCTATTGGGTATCAACTGAAGTCTGGAGAACAAAGAGGGAAAAAACTGAAAAATTTAAGAGATTTTTGCTAAATCAACCATTGACCTTTCCTAACCTCCCTTTAATGTTGCCTTCTATTATTGACTTCTGAGTTGTTCCTCTCTGGCCTCCCATCTTCTCTGGTGTTTTGAGTTTTGAGTTTATATTCCTAGTTGATAGGCAACTCATATTCACAATCATTCCTTTGTTTTGACTTTCCTTCTGCTTCCCCACCCTCTACCCCACAGCTCATATAATATCTCTTTTAGACCATTTATTTTAATTCTCAGCTACTTATGGTTTGGGGATCAAAACTCACAAACTATTAATCACATGTGTAAAATTATATTTCTAATTTAACTTCATCTAGGCTTGTCTATCTCTTTCATCCCAATTTCCATCTTGAAATTATCACAAATTCATTCAATTTATAGCTTGTTTTAATTTAGGTAATTATTTGGCCTTTCAATATTTCCTGCATACACTCAAGGCTTTTCTATCCTACTCCTCACTCTAAGGATAGGACTATCCCCTGACCAGGGGAAACTTTTATAACTCAATACGTAGGGTAGGGTTGTACAATTCTGGCCTCTCTATCAGATTCTTGCTGTGCTCAATGTGGTGCCCCCTGAGCCACCTCATCCATATCACCCTGAACTCCTATCACTGACACAGAGCTACTCCCAGCTAGTCTTTTGGGCATGACTGGTAGCTGATGATGACAATGCTACTGCCTCCCTCCCAACTTGATTATTCTCTCACCTATAGTCAGTGATCTACTCAATCGCTATATATGGGCCTTCTTAGTGGCATGCAGCCTATCCTGGCTGTTCTAGAAAAGCTAGGAATCAGCCATGATGTTCTTGAATCTTCCTAAACTATTTTCTATTCCTCAAGTGCACTGACACTTGCTCTGACTTCTTACACATTGCTCTCTCTCTCTCCTGGCACCACCACTCATTGACAGCAAAGGTTTTCCTCCCATTATATGAAAGGAACTCCTCTTATTTATGTCACTTTATTTCACATTAGATACTCTATGGTCAAGCCTCCAAACAGTTATTCTTGATCTCTAATGATCTAGATAAACAGGCTGCTTTTAAGATCCAAGAAATTTTAAGATGTCTTGTTTGAAATGCAAACCTAAACAATGACTTATTTTACCCAGTTATATCTGCTTTCTTTTTCTCCGGAGCACTGAACCTGGCAAAGGGGCAGCAGGAAATGTTTCCAATTTGGTGATGCTGTTCAAAATGCTATCCAACTATATAAGCTCACCTTGATTTTTAGCAATTTTATGAACTCTGTATAAATGAACATGTGTTATGGTACTTTGCCAATGGAGATTTATGAGAGACTGTGCAAAAAGGCATGGTATGAAAAATGCATCTCTATTTCTCCAACCAATTACTCAATACAGTTTATGAATTTCACTAGTGCTTCCGATAAGTGGAGATTCTTCCAATAGAATGTAAAGAATTAGTGCCTATCAAACTGTTTAGTATCCTTGGTTGCTGGGCCAAGACAGAGTCAACCAATTCTAGTTACTGATTTCTATCTAGAAAGCTTATGAACATCATATCATACTTCTTTCTTATCTTCTATTATATTTATACCAGGCATGGGGACATATTAGGCAATTAAAAATGCTTAGTGAGATAAATTAATTAGGTTAGTGTTTTTCAAAAGGGTATTAAAACTATGACTGCTTGATCAAAATGAAATATTACAAAGCTTGCCCATATAAGAAGAACTGTGGGGGTGGAGGTATAGAGCTAAGTGTAATATCTCTGTTCTATCTCATTGTACATAGCAGGGAAGAATGTAAATTACAATGAAAATAATATTTTAGCCTTAAAACCACAATGTTTCCATTTCTGTTGTAAAAATGAAGCAAATTTAGATGCAGCAGAGACTGTAAACCCAGAAAGAAGATTCCACTGACTTATCTTCTCCCTAAGTCCCTTCAGAAGCCATTTCTTCTTAATATCCATAGTCAAATGACAGACTTCCCTGGAATTAGCAGCAAATTCTTTACCTAACAGACAGAGTATTAAATATTTCTTATAGGTTGAGCACCTCACTGAACAAGTCTTTAACCACCTAAGTGCACAATTTTCCAATTACCTTTTCAGAAATGATGTGCAGGAACAGTCCCAACTAGAAGGTGAAACCTTAGCTCACTCACTGATTTGAAATTGATTGCTTTCTTTGTTCCCAGTGATATTTTTCTTAAAAAAAAAGAAAAAGACAAATCAATTTAAGTGCTGAATTGACAGCCCTGAGACTAGAGCGCCAATAGACATTTATTTGCTAAAAGATGAAATAAACTAGATGCAAAGTTAAAGCACACTTTTCTGTGGTGGAAATTAAAATGCCTGAAGCAAACCGGTACCTAAAACCAGGTGGGTGTTCCTGGTCCCCAATGCTGGGCTAAGTCACCTTCCTCAGAAAAGATGTGAATATGAGCATAATGTGCAGAGTTGAACCCCTTCTAGTCTACTTTAGTACTTTGATCTAGACTCCTTCTTTCTCCTCAGCCCTAACATGGATTGACAAAAGTTGCAAAGCTTAGGGTCTATTAATTATGCTTCAGATTGTCTTCACTTGAATATTGACAATAGTGAAGCAAAGTCTTAGATAGTTGACAAGATCCTGATATCAGCACAGGAATAATTGGACAGTCATTGAGAATACAGCTAAAAATCGTGTTTTTAATATTTTGCTTCAGGTTCTCTTTATATGAAATATGTGCTTGCAGTAAGTAGAAGGCTTATCTGAATCTTTTTAAATACAATCTAAGAGAAATGGCTGAATATTTGAAAAATAGAATCAGTCTCCAGTGGGTTAAAATAATGGATGAAGTCAAACAAGATAAACTTTATTAGGAACAAATGCAAAATTTTCCCATTAAGTTAAATGACGAACCAACAAGGGCACAAAATAAACACTGGTTCATGTGCAATTGATATGAAGGTCTCTTAGGAGTTCAATTTACAGAAAACTTCATGAAATTTAGTGGATGTTGAAAAGGTAAACTTTGGTTAAGGCAGGTTTCTAGAATAACAGTGCTCAGGTCCACCCAGGAGTTTTCCACCCTGCATTGTCAGGGCTCAACCAGGATGGTATATTCAGTTCTGGATGCTGCATTAAAAAAAAGACTTACATTCCAGGAGATCATTCAGAGATGAGGGTGACAGGAACGTTTATTCTAGAGAAAAAAAGGCTCCAGGAGACGAGGGAGGTATCTTCAAATAACAGTTGTCTTTAAAAGAAAAAATAGCCAACATTTACCGAGTGCTCATTCTGTGCCTGTTTACATATATCATCTCATTTAATAGAAACCACAAGCTAGAATTTGCTACTAATGTAAACCTGCACTTTTCCCAAGAGAAAACTGAGGAAGGGAGATAGGTAATTTCTCAGAGTTAAAGGGCCATCCTGAGGAAGAGAGATTAAAGCTGTTCTGCTTGGCTAAAATAGATAGAACAGAGAGTAAGGCTAAAAGCCACAAGAAAGCAGAATTTGTCTCCATTAAAGGGAAATGGCTTTAAGATTTGGATCTATCTAAAAGTATAATATGCTGTACTTGTGAGCTTGTTCAAGAAGCAGTGGAATCGTCACTGAATGGGGATGTGATGAAGAAAATGTATCCGTTTAGTAGCAGCTCTGCTCACATACTAGTCTGCCATGAGTCTAAGAGAATCATTAGCATTTTGATATAATATGAACCAACCTATTGTACAAAAGTGATTTCTAACTTGAATACAACAGATCCTGACCTCCTGTCCTAAATAAATTGGAGAAAGAGGAGATACGAGGAGCATACACATTGGTCAGTAGAAAGACTGAAAAGGCAAAGCATCCAGTTGCAAAAAGGAGACCAAAGCTTGACGTCTTTTCAACCATCTTTAATCTCAGTCTACCCTGAGAATATAATTGCTTTTGAAGAACATCTTACATCCATATCTCGTGCCATTATGTTGTCTCTTGCCTGTAAAAAATAGAATGATGCAAATTTCTAACATGGTGTCATCTCGAAAAGGTAGTTAGTAGGCTCTAGACTTGAAGCCAGTTTGTTTCTGGAGAACAAAAATGCCTTTCAATGGGGAAAAACACAAATTCTCTGTACATTTAAACACTTACCATATCTCTCAAGATTTTAACCACCCCAGAACTGTTATAGAATGTGATTCACTTTATTAATAATATTTTTAGCACACAGCCTCTAGCTACCACAGGTCAATATATCTTAATAAGATTTTCTGATTTCCTCTGAAATAAATGCTTCTAGGCAAAGCTAAACGCTTCGTTTCTGGTCAATTATCTGTAAGAAGTGAAATAAAGACCCTCTGTTTCCTGGCTGAAAGTGAAGGAAGGATATGCTTACTAAGAAGTTCATCCAACTCTATTTCAGCTAAAATAACTTTCTCAAGAGTGAAGACCAGTGGGCAGGAGAACAAGTGAGGTGACCGGTGGAGAGGGGAAGAGTGATTTTTTCCTGGCGTCTGCCCTGGATCCCCCAGGGCTTGCTGCCCAGCAGAGCGGAGCAGAGGGAACTTCCTGTGGCCCCACTTCTCTTTTACATGAATGAGATCAAAACTGTGACACGACAGGGCTATGCGGCAACGATGAAACAAGAATGGTGAGAAAGGGAGATCTTTTCACATCTGCATCCCCAGTTCTTCATCCTCTTTCCACTTCTTTTCTCTCATTTTGAAAACTATGCCTTCTCCTCCTTCAGTTACAGAACATGGAATATTAAAGTTCAGGTGAGTAGAGAGAAATCAGAAATATTTGTTTTCTCTCTTCTTTTCTTGCTAGAAAATTATTTCTTGATAAGAATCTTATATGCAATGATGACAAAGACACATATGTGCAACTCATACTGTCTTCGTTTTGTAGGGCTGCTATAACAAAGTACCACAAATCGTGGGTGGCTTAGGGCAACAGAAATTTGTCTCATAGCTCTGGAGGCCAGAAGCATGATTCATGGTGCTTATAGGATCCTGCTTCCTCTGAAGTCTGTAGGGTTCTAGCCTCAGCTTGTAGCATTAACACAACCTCTGCCTCCATCAGTCACGCAGCTATCTTCTCATGATGTCTCTGTCCGTACTTCCTCTCGTAAGGATACTAGACATACTGTATTATGGTCCCCTCTAATCCAGTTTGACCTCCTCTTAACTAGCAACATCTTCAAAGATCCTATTTCCTTATAATGATCACAGTCACAAAATGAGGGTAAAGGCTAGAATGTATCATTTGGGGGGATACAATTCAATCCTTAACACCCTATAGTCTTATATACCTTGTTTAAAACTTTTTAAATTTTTTTTATTTTTATTTATTTTATTTTTTTTGCATGGCTAGGCACTGGGAATAGAACCCAGGTCTCTGGCATGGCAGGCAAGAATTCTGACACCAAGCCACCATTGCACTGTCCCATAGTGCACTTTTAATTGCAGGTCCCTTATAAGAGTGAGTTTCTCTCCATAAGCTTAAAGCCATTAGTATTTTCTTTTCGGTGAACTCATTTCATTGCTTTTCTCTGTTATTGGGTTGAGTAATTGATACCTAGAAATCTCAAAATTGTAGGGTATTAGCCACCTAAATATGATGTGAATTACAAATATTTTTGCCACTTTGACATTTGTATTTTTATTTTCTTACTGGAATGTGCAGAATGGGTGTGCATATGTGTTCCTTTATGTTTGTCGTTGCCGTGTAGGTATTTTTATACAATCAGGTCCATTTTTTAAAAACTTTTATGGATCACTGGTTCGGTGTTGGGAAAGGCATTCCCCACTATCGAGATTATTAGAAAAGTTTCCTGTATCATTTTCAATTTTATTCCTTTCATCATTTCATCAGTTTGATAGTTAAATAATTAATTCACCAAGACTTTATTTTGGTATGAGATGAAATATAAAGATATATTTTTTTAAATGGCAGCTTACTTGTCTCAACAAATCTTATCTTCACTATCTTATTTGTAACCTTCATTACATGCTAAATTCATGTTGATATGAGGCTTCTCAGTGTAGTAGTCTGTTCATGCACCTGGCCTTGAGCCTTAAAGGATGAATGTGGGTTGGGGTGGGATAAGTGGATGTTACCTCACAGCACAGAGGCAATAAGGCAAAGAGTTAGAGAGGAAAAAAAAAATCACAGGAGTATGGAGGGAACTACTATAATTACCATGGTGCTAAAACAAAAGTTTGGGATAAGAATTAGAGAAAAACATTATAGAGAAGGGTTGGCAGCACTATATACTGCATTAAGTTGCTTATGTTTCATTATGGAAGGGGTCAACTGAATGAATTTCAGAATAACAACATGGCCCAATTTATGCATTCAAGGCTTGCTGTAGTGGCAGAGTAGAGGTTTGAGTTGAAAGACCAGTCCTATAGATAATGTGGGCATTTTGAGAGGCTACTGCAGTCATCCAAGAGAGAGTCAGCAAGAGCTAGAGTTTTGTGGATGGATAAGAAAGGGTAGACTGGAGAGATGTTTCAGAGGAAAACTTCATAGCATTTGGTGATTGATAAGAAGAGAAAATAGTTAAAAAGTAAAATTGTTTTGTATCTCTCATGTAGTATAGTGAAACTGATGCTTAAAGTTGAGCTCTGTAGTAGGATATCAGTTGGGATGCAGCATATGGACTTTAACTTATAATATGAGGGGACCCAAAATCATCCATAGAGGGAGCATGCATAGAGCAGAGGAGTGGGCTAAGGGCAAAACCCTAAGGAGTTCAATGCTGAAGAGGAAGCATCATCACAGAAAAAGAAGATACTAGAACTATGCAGTCATGATATGCTAGAGAAGAAAAGAAAAAAAAATTGAAGTGGGAAGAAATGAGCATGATCAAGGGAAGCAGAGAAATACAATAATCTAATCAGTGAGGGTATATCCTGGATTTGACAATTAGTATCTTTGAGAACTTCTTAGAGTATAATCAGTGGAGAGATGGGATTAATAATGGATTCCAGTTGTTTCAGAAAAGAATAGGAGACTGAAAACAAATACAACAGAGAATGAGAGATTAGAGCCTGTACATGGGTTGAAGAATGTATCTGTGCAGAGGGAGAGGTTGAAGACATGAGAGTATTAGTCATGGGGTCAAAGGCACAGGTGAAAAGGTTAACCTGGAGCAGGAGAAGCAACACCTCATTTTTTGAAACTGGAAGAGAAAAGCTGCCCCTCTGAGTTTCAGATGCATATGAAAGTGTTTGTATATTGGGCAGGAATTTCAGGAAGGTCATTCCTCATGACAACCATTTTTTTTTCTTTTTTTTTTTTTTAACTTTTTTATTAATTAAAAAAATTAACAAACAAAACATTAAGATATCATTCCATTCTACATATACTATCAGTAATTCTTAATATCATCACATAGTTGCATATTCATCATTTCTTAGAACATTTGCATTGATTTAGAAAAAGAAATAAAAAGACAACAGAAAAAGAAATAAAAAGATAACAGAGAAAAAAAAGATTATACATACCATACCCCTTACCCCTCGCTTTCATTTACCACTAGCATTTCAAACTAAATTTATTTTAACATTTGTTCCCCCTATTATTTATTTTTATTCCTTATGTTCTACTCTTCTGTTGATATAGTAGCTAAAAGGAGCATCAGACACAAAGGTTTTCACATTCACAGAGTCTCATTGTGAAAGCTATATCATTGTTCAATCATCATCAAGAAACATGGCTACTGGAACACAGCTCCACATTTTCAGGCAGTTCCCTCCAGCCTCTCTGCTACATCTTGAACAACAAGGTGATATCTACTTAATGCATAAGAATAACCTCCAGGAAAACCTCTCAACTCCGTTTGGAATCTCTCAGCCATTGACACTTAGTCTCATTTCACTCTTCCCCCTTTGGTCGAGAAGGTTCTCTCAATCCCTTGATGTTAATTCTCAGCTCATTCTAGGGTTTTTCTCAGTCCCTTGATGCTGAGTCTCAGCTCATTCCAGGATCTCTGTCCCACGTTGCCAGGAAGTTTCACACCCCTGGGAGTCATGTCCCACGCAGAGAAGGGGAGGGTGGTGAGACTGCTCGTCATGTTGGCTGGAGAGAGAGGCCACATCTGAGCAACAAAAGAGGCTCTCTTAGGGGTGATTCTTAGGCCTAAATTTTAAGTAGACTTGACATATCCTTTGTGGGGTTAAGTTTCATATGAACAACCCCCAAGACTGGGGGCTCAGCCTATAGCTTTGGTTGTCTACACTGCTTGTGAGAATATCAGGAATTCAACTTGAGGAAGTTGAATTTTTCCCCACTCTCACCATTCCCCGAAGGGGGCTTGCAAACACATTTCTGGTCACTGATCAAATCAATCTGGGATTCATCGGGGCATCACTTTGGACAAACTAACAAAATCTCATGTCCTACCTGAGATTCCAAGTACTTATGACATTCAATCAAACTAACTACATGAGTTATATTAGGAAATGCTCTAGTCAAAATCTAAATTTTGTAACAAATAAACATTTTTTGCTTTAGTCTCACACATAAGGTGACATTTTAAAGTATTAATTATCATCTATTTTCAGCACCCTGCAATAATGACATTCCTTTGTTCTTCCTCATGCAAAAACATTTTTAAAATTTGTACATTGTACATTTCACTATTATTATACATGCTAGGCATTCCTAGATTATACCATCTTGATCTTTACCATCTATCTTTCTTTCTGATTTCATTTATGTCCCCAGCCCTCCTCCCTCTATCATTCTCACATGCAGCTTCATTCAGTGTTTTAACATAATTACATTACAGTTAGGTAGTATTGTGCTATCCATTTCTGAGTTTTTATATTCAGTCCTGTTGCACAATCTGTATCCCTTCAGCTCCAATTACCCAATATCTCACCCTATTTCTATCTCCTGATGGTCTCTGTTACCAAGGAAATATTCCAAGTTTATTCACTAATGTCAGTTCATATCAGTGAGACCATACATATTTGTCCTTTTGTTCCTGGCTAATCACACTCAGCATAATGTCCTTAGGGTCCATTCATGTTGTTACATACTTCTTAACTTTATTCTGTCTTACAGCTGCATAATATTCCATCTTATGTAAATGTCACAGATTGTTTAGTCAGCTGTCTGTTGATGGACATTTTGGCTGTTTCCATCTCTTGGTAATTGTTAATAATGCTGCTATAAACATTGATGTGTAAAATGTCCATTTGTGTCCTTGACCTCATGTCCTTTGAGTAGAGACAGCATATAGATGGGTCCTGTTTTTTTAATCCATTCTGCCAGACTATGTCTTTTGACTGGAGAGTTTAATCCATTAACATTCAGTGTTATTACTGCATGGGTCATCCAGCAAGAAAACCCTAGATAAAAGAAGTGAAAGCAACCTCCAGAATAAACTAATTAAGGTAATTAAATGCCTAGACGCCAGCAAAAATAACAAATCACACTAGGAAAACTGAAGAGATGGCCCAGTCAATGGAACAAACCAACAATTCAAATGACATACAGGAGCTGAAACAATTAATTCAGAATGTACGAACAGACATGGAAAACCTCATCAAAAACCAAATCAATGAATTGAGGGAGGATATAAAGAAGGCAAGGAAAGAACAAAAAGAGGAAACTGAAAGTCTGAAAAAACAAATCACAGAACTTATGGGAATAAAAGACACAGTAGAAGAGATGAAAAAAACAATGGAAACCTACAATGGTAGATTTCGAGAGACAGAACATAGGATTTCAAAACTGGAGGATGGAACATCTGAAATCCGACAAGAAGCAGAAACTATAGGAAAAACAATGGAAAAATATGAGCAGGGACTCAGGGAATTGAAAGACAATATGAAGTGCATGAATATACGTGTTGTGGGTGTCCCAGAAGAAGAAGAGAAGGGAAAAGGAGGAGAAAAACTAATGGAGGAAATTATCACTGAAAATTTCCCAACTCTTATGAAAGACTTAAAATTACAGATCCAAGAAGTGCAGCATACCCCAAAGAGAATAGATCCAAATAGACATACTCCAAGACATTTAATATTCAGAATGTCAGAAGTCAAAGAGAAAGAGAGGATCTTGAAAGCAGCAAGAGAAAAGCAACCCATCACATACAAGGAAAGCCCAATAAGACTATGTGCAGATCTCTCAGCAGAAACCATGGAGGCGAGAAGACAGTGGGATAATATATTTAAATTATTAAAAGAGAAAAACTGCCAACCAAGAATTCTATATCCAGCAAAACTGTCCTTCAAAAATGAGAGAGAAATTAAAGCATTTTCAGACAAAAAATCACTGAGAGAATTTGTGACCCAGAGACCAGCTCTGCAAGAAATACTAAAGGGAACACTAGAGACAGATACGAAGACTGAAGAGAGAGGTGTGGAGAAGAGTGTAGAAAGGAAGACTATGAGTAAAGGTAAAAAGAAGGAAAAATAGATATGACATATAAAATCCAGAAGGCAAAATAGCATGACAACCATTTTGATGTGCTAAAAGACAAAGTTTATGAAAAAAACATATGACACTAATACAAGCTGTTAATATTAGGGAGGTATGTGGGAAAACATAAGCTAAACTATAGATGATCATTAATAATACTGTTTTAATAATCTTTCATTGGTTGTAACAAGTGTACTTTTTAAACAGTAGTTAAAATTATTAAAAATTGCTATCAACAATTGTAACAAATATTCCATAGCAATACAAGGTGTTGGTGGTGGGGTGGGGTATGGAAATCCTGTATTTTACCCATGATTGTTCTGTAGACACACAACTTCTTTAACAAAAAACAAGTTAAATAAAAAAATACTATGGGTAATAGAAAGTTAAATAAAAAAATACTATGATGACTGTTTTAGTTTGCTCAAGTAGCCAGAATGCAATACACCACAGACAGACTGGCTTTTATAAAGGGGATTTATTTAGTTAGAAATGTATAGTTCTATGGAGAAAAGGCTGCTGGATTTCCTCTCCCTTTCATTGCCATGTGGAAGGCACATGATGATATCTGCTGGCCTTCCCTACCAAAGCGGCTTCCTCAGGGTGATTCCTTTCTGCATGTCCAAAAAGAGAGCTGATGAGCCTCTCTTCTGATCTCTCTCTTTTAAGTCTCCAGCTAATTAAATCAATAAACTTCACTCTTTCCGGAAGGCACTCCCCTTAGCCAATCGCAGATGCAATCAGCCATAGATGACTTTCATGTACTGATGATTTTTTGTCCACAGCAACAGAATAACAGAGCCCCATCGCCTGGCCAAGTTGATAACTGAACCTAACTACTAAAAAAAAAAAAAAAAAAAAAAGGTAAGTTTTATTGCTGATGGTGAAAGGGGTAGACGTTGAATAACGGGTTTAAGAGCATTGAGAAGACTGAAATCATTGTTGAGCAGAATATTCAGAAAAAGGAAAATCAAAGATGGGTAATAGAAAGTGCCTCTCTTTAATATAGTGGATTGTTCTGTATTAAAAACAAAGCAAAACTATGGAGTCTCTAAGTGTCCAAAGAGTATCAGGTATTGTGGTAATAAAAATAAATCTTCAAGTTTTTTATGATCAAGTTGGAAAGGACATGCATGTACCAACAAGCAACTAACTTCTTCATCAGAAAAACCAGTGATTGGTTTGGACAGTAATTATAGAGGAAGAACTTGGGAGGTAGCCGAAGTCTTTGTGGTGTTGGGAAATCTGATCTGGGGCCCTGCAATGCTGGTAGCTTTCCACAGATTGAAAGGCAGGAAGAGAGTGTTGGGTAGGGGACACATCAGGAGCAAAGCTAGCAGAGATTGAAATGGTATTTTTTTTAAATATTTTTATTGACAAATCTTCACACACAGTCCATACACGTATAGAATCAGTGGCTCACAATATCATCACATAATTGTGAATTCATCACCATGATCATTTTTAGAACATTCGCATCACTCTAGAAAAAGAAATAAAAGGAAAAAACTCACACATCCCATACCTCTTACCCCTCCCTCTCATTGACCATTAGTATGAAATGGTATTTTTAAAGGAAGGGGCAGTAATGACATTGCCATTTGAGAATTGACAGTTAGGAAAGAAGGTAGAGGAAGATGGCAGTAGACTTTAAGAAGACTCATGGGTATTTTTCTCTTTTCTGAAACAAAACTATCAACACAATGTCAAACTTGAAAGCTTTAGACCCCAAAATACAGTTCTCATCTGAGATTCTCACCTTGGATAACATGTAGTGTATTAGCTTTGCATTTTTGCATTCTTAGTGAATGTACAGAGTGTTCATCAATCTAATCAGAACTTGTTCTCAACAAAGCTCTGATATTTACACAAGAGAGAAAATCAGCTCCAGGCTGCGCCTTGTGCTTTCTGTTTCCTCCATTGAGTCAGTACCACATGTCCCAGCTGCAGTTTCAGGGACCAATTATTTGTAGACCACCAATCAATTTTTCCTAAGAAATCATGTCTCTTGGTCAGCCCTGAAATGGAAATAGAGGCAATTTAGAAGTTTATAGGAGATTTGGGATGTGCACTTCACTGAGGTTTGCATTTTTGTCTCAGGGATACTATACCCATGGTATCAGCACTTTGTTTTGCTTCTGTCCCTTCAGTAACCAAGGAGGAACATAAAACTGAAATTCTCCTTGGTCTTTGAAGGTGAGTGCCTTCTTCCAAGTCTGAACTAGTTGCCAAAGCTTTTATTTGCCTTCCTCAGCAGTCCTGCAAAAGGAGACTGTCTCAAAGAATATACAAGTTGAGCTTGTTCAGCAGATCCTCTTCATAAGGATGCTTATTTCTATTTCTCAAGTGAAATTAAAATAATAAGAATAATAAAATAATGTTAGGGTCCCTAAATGTAGAACTCTGTATTTGTCATGAATGGATTTGAAGAAAAGAAATAAAATTGTCAGAAATTGAAAAAATCCAAATACCTAAAATCAAAATATAAGTTTCTATGGTAGTAAGTACCATATAAGCACCCTGGTTTGGGTTATCCCAAAAGCAAACACAGATTCAATAATTAAAATGGTGAGTATTTATTTGGGATATGAAGGAAGTATGGTATGGGACTGGGGAATTGAGTCAGGGAAAGGAAGGCAAATAATAGAGGGCAGATTTTCAATCCAGCTACCATGATAGAAGACTGGAGATTCAGAGAGTAGGGAAATTCTAGGAGTTTAACATAATACACCTGAGAATTATTCCATCCAAAGGGAACAGGTCTGGGGATTTCAGTGGCAAGAGAAAATATGTAGATTATAAAACTCAGGTGCTGTTAGTTGGAAGTTGATGGGGACACTGACAGATCTTCCCTAAAAGACGGAATGCTTTTGTAAGTTTATATGTGCCAGAAATAGCATAATTAGAATTTTTTTCAAATAAAAACTTCTTAGAATGCAAGCACATTCAGCTTTTTTGCAGCACTGCCTCCCTGTTCATAAACTGAATATATATAGTCAGTTTAGGTGCTAAACTGGTTTTATAGCAGCACAAGGGAATCTCATGGTACAACTTATATGTTGTATTGTAGTCTGTACTTAAAGACATGCTTAATTTTCCTAGAAAGAGGAATTTACTTCAACAGCTTCCTTACCATGGTGAAATTGTCCCTCTTTTTTTTTGCAGTAATATCATCATATATTAACAACTACTGTATATAGAATAATTTAATTGTGACCATAGATAGAAAAGAATCTGAAAACATAATTGCTGGCTTGTGGAATGATTCCACTAAAGAAGGAAATTCTTGACAAGTGCACAAAAGAAGATGCAAAATGTACAAAATATAAAATGTAAATAGTGGTAAACAAAGTCAATTGATCAGAACATATTCAATGAGTACCATTCCTATGCTAAATCACATATTAAGTACTATGTGACTAAGCCAAAGCTTTGTTCCCAAAGAACTTGCAATATATTTGGAGGAAATAAAGACAACAAAACCATGGGAGAATTCCACAAGTAGAGCACACACTCAATTTATATGCTGGATAGCAGAGCCGAGTGATTTCAGAAAAGAGGGCCATTGAAATGGGCTACGCAGAGAGTACTGCACACAGGAAGAATGCGAGGACATTCCCTATGAGTGTTATCAAAGGAACAGATAACATTGTGGAAAATGATTAATTGTGTGACTCTGTCCCTTTTTCCCCCACCTTGAATTGGCCAGTGTTTTTCTGAATTAATTGAGCCAACACTGTTTTTGTAAAAGCGACATCTCTTCATGCGTTAGTTATAATTCTTCATCGATATACAGAAAATGAAGTAAATACAATCCGATGCAAACACTAAAAATTAAATTTTGCTTCTAAACATGATAATTAGGTTTCAGAAGGCAATTTATAAACATGTCAGATAAGCCTCCAGAGAACCAGCCCTAAAGTTTTTCTCAATGGAGCCCAAGGATTTTCTTTTGTTCCCATGACAAAAGAGCCAGAGGAAAAAAACGAGAGAGACTATACTATAGATCTGAATGTATAATGTGTAGTAATTCATATTTATTGAACACCTACTATGAATGGGGCACTGTGTAATGTCCTCCTTGTCCAGACATTAGTATAAGAAAGTAAAATGTAGAGAGAAACAGGCAAGAATAAAATCTAGCCAGTGACCAAATAAAACCCTTCAGCCATGGGAAATCTACTGGAATTATTAATAAGGAGAAAAGCTTAGGCACATTTAGAAATGCATTATTTATTAGGGAACTGTCAGTGGGACTCATAAAAGGCAGGCTGTGAGTGAAAAATATGCTTGTTTTGGTTGAGTATATTACTACAGACAGGCTGGAGATAAGCTGGAAACAAAGGGGGACGTTAATCTGACTCTCAGGAAAGCATTTGTTATGGCAGAAACCATTGCGGTGGTTTTAAGCAGATGAATCACCATATGGGGTGAAAGTAAGTAGGAGTAATTAAAGTACAAGGGTTGTACATTGTCTCAACAATGGAGGTGATTTTATTTCATCTCAAGATCAGCTGGAGGCAAGCCAGTACCTAAGAGTGCTCTCCCTGCCCCTTATAATAGATTTGAGGAATGAGAAAGATGTACAGGGAGGAACACTTGACTGAGAATTTAAATGTGGGGTTTCTGCATTAACAAGAAGTGTGAGTGAGACCCCTGCCCCAACCCCACAACGTTAGATTGTGAACTTGCTGGCAAGGACTCATCAGGGCTGGGGGATTTTTTTTCCCCCAGAGCACTAAATAAAAGTATTTGCGTATCCTCCATATAAGATGGTACAACAAGCAGAGATGTTAGAATAAGCAGATTTGGATTTCAACTTGGGTTCTGTCTCCTTTAGCCATATAACCTGTTCTCAGAGTCTCAAGTTTTCTATCTGTTATATGGGAATAGTAACATCAGTTTTGAAGCCATTTCAAGACAACACTTTGAAAAGAGGTAATGAACATAAAATGTCTAGCACAGTACTTGGTGAATATTAACTATTTTCTCTTTCCTGGGCCTTATATTTTCCTGGGTTCAGTATATAATGACTTCTTATAATTGTTCCAGGCATGCTTTTTTTAAAAAATATTTTTATTGGCAAATCTTCACAAACATACACCCCATACATGGTATACAATCAATGGCTCACAATATCATGACATAGTATTCTTCACCATATCATTTTTTATGAAACATAACCACATACAAATACAAGCATTCTTACCGTATCATCATTCCATTCTTGTTATATAATCAATAACTCACAAAATCATCACATAGTGTATATTGATCATCATGAACATTTCTCAGAAAATCTATATCAATTCAGAAAAAGAAATAAAAAGAAAACAGAAAAAAACTCATACATACTATACCCCTTACCCCCCTTTCATTGATCACTAGCATTTCAATCTACTAAATTTATTTTAACATATGTTCCCCCTATTATTTATTTATTTTTAATCCATATGTTCTACTCGTCTGTCGATAAGGTAGATAAAAGGAGCATCAGACACAAGGTTTTCACAACCACACAGTCACATTGTGAAAGCTGTATCGTTATACAATCACCTTCAAGAAACATGTCTACTGGAGCACAGCTCTACATTTTCAGGCAGTTCCCTCCACCCTCTCCAGGACACCTTAACTAAACAGGTGATATCTATTTAATGTGTAAGAATAACCTCCAGGATAACCTCTCGACTCTGTTTGGAATCTCTCAGCCATTGACAGTTTATTTTGTCTCATTTTGCTCTTCCCTCTTTTGGTCAAGAAGGTTTTCTCAATCCCTTGATGTTGAGTCCCAGCTCATTCTAGGATTTCTGTCCCACATTGCCAGGAAGGTCCACACCCCTGGGAGTCATGTCCTACGTACAGAGGGAAAGGACAGTGTGTTTGCTTGTCATATTGGCTGAGAGAGAAAGGCCGCATCTGAGCAACATAAGAGGTTCTCTTGGGGATGACTCTTAGGCCTAATTTTAAGTAGGCTTAGCCTATCCTTTGTGGGGTTAAGTTTCTTATGAACAAACTGCAAATTTGGGGACTCAGCATATTGCTTTGGTTGTCCCCACTGCTCGTGAGGATATCAAGAATTCTCTACTTGGGAAAGTTGAATTTTCCCCCTTTTATATCACTCACCCAAGGGGACTTTGCAAATACATTTTTATTCAGTTTAAATCACTCTGGGATCTATCTGGGCATCACTCTGGACAAACCTACAAAATTTCATGCCCTACTCAAGGTTCCAAGTATTATGGTGTTCAATTAAGCTGTCCACATAAGATATATTAGGAAATGCACTAGTCAAAATAAAAATTTTGTACCGAATTAACATTTTTTGCTTTAGTCTCACACATAAGTTAAAGTTTTAAAATGTCAATTACCATCTATTTTGAATGCCCTGCATTATTGACATTCCTTTGTTCTTCCTCATGCAAAACATTTTTAAATTTGTACATTCGGTCACTATCATTATACACTCTAGGCATTCCTAGAGTGTACCATCTCAGTCTTTATCATATATCTTTCTTTCTTATTTCATTTCTTCTAGGTCTTCTTAAACAGAAAGAATATAATCTGTGTTGTCCAAAATTTGATATGTATTTATTCATTTAAATTCGGGATTATATTTGATGTTCTTCAAGGCTTGCTTGTTTACTTGGCTCAACATAGGCTGAGAGAGGTAAATACTATTTAATTTTTATTCTTTTTTTTTTTCACACTTTAAATTCTCATTCTGATCTATTTCATTGACTGCACCAGCTTCAGCCAGAGGCATATGCCTAGACTTCCCAGATGTTGGTCTCCATCCTTACCACTCTCCTAACCACCATCACCACATCTACAACTCCATGTTGGTCATTCACACCTTGACATTGTACCAGAGACTCAATGAAGCTCCACAAACCAGCTCATTACTCTTGCAGTTTCCATCTTAAATAACGGGATCTTAATTTCCTCCATCATCCAGGCTTGAGATCTTAGGACCTTTCAGTTCTTCCTCTTTCTGAGTGCAGTCCCAATCAATTGTTATTTCCAGACACCACTTTACACCCTCCGGAGTTTTTCTGAATGGTTTAATCTCTAGTGCCTGTTATCTCACCATTATCATATGACATGAGCTAGACTTCTATATTCCAAAACTGTGCTAAAAGCTTTATATGTAACCTTCATGGCAATGCTATGGAATGGTTCATACTCTTACACAGTACTCACTTTACAGATGAGAAAAACTAAAGCTTAGGGGAGTTAAACAACTTTTCCAAAGTTATACAACCAGTAAAGTGTAAGAAAATTTTCCTTCTTGAAGGGCAATAGAATACAGAAAGAAAATAGTCTTGATATTAGATGAATCTACATCCATACATTGTTTCTTCTATTTAGTCTCTCTGTATAGCTATTTAATACCTGTGAGTTTTGGTTTCCCCATTCATAGGATGGTTACAATAACAGATGCAGCAAGAATTCAGTATAAGTAAAGTGTCTGAAACATAAGAAATAATTTTTTGAATGTTATTTTTCTTTTCTATAGTAGAAAAATCGAAGTAGTACGTTGATCCTCTCTCAGTCAACTGACCAGGGTTATAAGAGATTCTGTGATCTCTAAATCTTACCTTGAAGCTAATATACATAAATACAACTTTTGATTTCCTATTATAATATTCAGCCTTCAATCTTGGCATTTAAAAATGTTAAATTAATGGCTGATCAATTCCAAATAAATTACCATCTTTAGAGGTGAGGCTAATCAATGGAGGGCATTGCAGGGTTGTTTTGAGAAAAGCCTAATTTGACACTGAAGAAGATGGGATAATAATAGCTTGGTATTTGTGATGTTTTGTTCACTTATCATGTCATTACCACAGCAAACTTAATAACTCTAATTAAGCCCTTTGATGCTATATGACTTCTACCAAGCTGATGATGATAATCAAGTTATTATGAAAATTTCTAATAATAGGACTAACTCTGTAAAATAGAGGTTTATAGCAACAATAATTTAATTGTATCTATATTCTTCAAGTATCATCAGAGAAGTCTCAATCACAGGCATGGATTATAGAAGCATGTTTGAAACAGGCGATAACAAGCAGAGAACAGCTGAAAAAGAGGAGGGGACGGGACATCCAGAAAGGTCTAGAGAGGTAGGCAGCCTTTGAAGGTTAAAATTAAGGGATGGTCTGTATCAAGAGATGCTACATGAGCCCATTATACCTTTTGGGGTCCACAGGACATCAAGAGGTATACCACTTCAGAAATACGCAGATAGATCTACCTAAGCCAGAGAAATTCTGTGCACAATAGGATCAGATATCAGCAAAGTAGTGTAGAATTGTGAACCTTATGCTGCAAACTTGGAAATAGCTTTAAGGATCTAAGAAAAGATTCTAAGTAACAAAGTATAGTGTCAAGTCAGAGAACTTGACCAAGATGTTCATGTACTGCAGAGAGAGACAGACAGACAGACAGAGAGAATTTAACAACAAACAACTTTCGACATTAGTCCAGGAAATAATATTAAATTCAGCACTGCTACAATTTTCAAGGATTGACAGAAGACACTCTAGCATGACTTTAAGAATACCAAGCTAACATGATAAATGTCAGATCCAAATGATACATGTAGATCAGAACTTGAGCCAATATAATAAAATATAAAATTATAAATTTTTTTTTTAATTATGGCTAGGGTGAGCCATGGTGGCTCAGCAGACAGAGTTCTCACCTGTCATGCCAGGGACCTGGGTTCGATTCCTGGTGCCTGCCCATGCAGAAAAAAATAATAATAATAAATAAATAAATAAATAAATATATTTATTAATAAATATATATATTATATATATATATAAATAGCTATATATATATATATATATATATAGCTATTACTACATTCTATTCAGGACATGAATTATTACACAAAAGGAATTGAATATACTTGTCAGACTGGAGGTGAGTGGGTTCTAAAACTTAGCCACTTGTAGAAATTAAAATAATAATACTAAAATCTTGATTTTTGCTTTGTTAAAATTAAAAGACGCCATACATCACAGTGGTGTTTGATGGCAAACCTTGGGATGGAAAAAGTCTTATTGGCCTAGGTACAATTGAGGTAAGTTCAGCGCTAGCCATTATTATCATTAACATAAGGAAGAGAAATTTTGAGCATATGCATATTCTTGTGACCATGGGAGTGAAATGAACAGAGCTATTAAGAGACAAGCCAGGTTGAGAGAATGTCATCTATTAAACTTATTAAATTTAATTCTGAAAAATTTTGATAAATTTTAAAGATGTACAGTCTTAAGGGGAAGATGGCAGTTTTAAGGGAAAGACTTGAGACTTTCACATACTACAAGCTCAATCCAAGTCAATTTAGAAGATGGCAATTTTCATTAAATTCTGCAATTGTCAGATTGTATCTAGAAAATCGTGGTCCATTCTGGACAGCACCTTTTAAAGAATAAAATGAGTTAATGCAAAGAAAAGGGAAAAGCTATCTGATGAAACAGTCAAGAAAACCAAAGACTTGAAAGCTCTGAGAATGAATAGAAATCTCTGAAAGGAAACAATAAATCCAAATATTTGTCATATATCACCATATTCAAATATATGATGTATTTGCTGGTCAATTTAGTAGATTTTGGACGTTAAATGATAAAAGGTTATAATTTAGAATTGTGCAAAAAT
The DNA here is from genome assembly GCF_023851605.1 of Tamandua tetradactyla. Lineage (NCBI taxonomy): Eukaryota > Metazoa > Chordata > Mammalia > Pilosa > Myrmecophagidae > Tamandua > Tamandua tetradactyla. The sequence continues at coordinate 40,710,035 of NC_135344.1, forward strand.
TGTACAGGCTGTTTGATTCACTACACTAGAAGTATCAAAATTATCTGCAAAGAGTCCAAAGTAAGGAAAAGAGGTTGAGCTCTACCTTTCCTCGTCTTTGGAATTTGTGATTCATGTATGATATAAGGATTTAAAGATAAGCGGTGTTCTTGTTTGCTCTCTAAACTCTGGCCCACTGGCCAGTTCATTCTCACTTATCCTCTGAAAACCCTTTGGCTAATCACAAATTTGCATACAGATTCTATGAATGTCAAGAGCACAGAAAATATGGAGGCAGTCAAAGTTTACTATTTTTTCTAAAATGCTTACTCCATCCATAATGGCTTTGCTTAGTAATACAAATGAAGGCTTCTGCTTGATTGTCCATCATAAAAACAACCCATCCAAGACTTTTTTTCTTATGTTCAGAATTATTTGTCTCCATACCCAGATATACTTTGCATAAATTAACTGGCCACTGCAAACGGAGCTGAGGAAAACAAGTTTATTTATTTTACAAGATGCTGAAGAATTCAATCTGATTCTCGGGTCCTTTCTCTGGTTCAAAGTTAATATGTTCTTACAATGTTCCATTTAGACACTTATTGTTTTTCAGATAAAGTGATTTGGGTACTTAGCTTATATGTTTAATTAATTTGCAGCTAAATAAGTGTAAACCTTATCCTTTCCCATCAAGGGGAAATAACCAACATCAGTACCGAGGAAGTTTTTCTTATGGAAAAACTAGACAAAAAAGGGGCCAATGATGTTATTGACTCCAGTTCCATCATTTCAAAACTAAAGAAATTCAGCCCAAATGAGTTTTACGACTCACCTAAAGTGGTAACATTTGTCAGCAGAAGAGCCAAGACTAAAATATCTGTCTTCTAACTCCTGTACCATTCTTCTTTCTCCACTAATAATAACATCCTTGTGTTATGCTGCATGATTTCTAGATATTTTTCACATTACCTCATTTATTTCTAAAATGAACCCTGTGAGTTAGCTAATGAGAAAACTAAGACTTGGGCTCAAAAGATTTTAAATATATCCCAAGTTACTTGGCTCCTCAATTTTATCTCCAAATCCTTAACAGTTCTGATTCATGTATGTACCTACACTTGTGACATATCCAATGAATGTTAATTTGCATCTCAAACTTAACATGACAAATAGGAGGCTTTATTTCCTCCCCATCCTCTGCTCTTACCTTCCAGCACTCTAATTTTCTGTATCTTATTAGGTGGCACCACTACACATCCAATTCAGACCACAGTTCTAAACACTGTCTTTGAGTTCTCTCTTTCCCTTCCTCCTTATATAGCCCAAGCATGCACCACATATGACTGCCTCCAAAACATATCTCAAATCTGCCCAATTCTTTCCAACTCTACCACAATCATCTAAGCCACCTTCATCTTTTGTCTAGATTATCAATACAGCTTTCCCTCTGGTCTCTCTGCTTCTACCACTGCCCTTCTGCAATTCATTGTCCACAGAGCAGTCAGAAAAATATCTATAAAATGTGAATCACTTCTTCATGCCACTTAAAACTGCTTAGTGGTTTCATAACACACTTTAAAGTGCATATTTATATAGCGTTATATGATCCTTTTCTAAATTCTCCAAATTCACTTTACATGATTCCCTCATACATTCACCTCCAGCAACTCACTGACTTTGTTCTTTTTTTTGTTTCCCTCCTTGGGTCCTTTTATACTAACTCTTTCTCTGCCTGGAATTCTCTTCTATTCTTTGAGAAGCCAACGTAGAGTAGCCACCAAGTGTCTCTCTATCACAAAGAGCACTACCAGTAACCAAATCCAGAAAGAATAAGGAGAAAACTTTAAGCCAATAATTCTACAGAGTGGCTATCCTTATCAAGATAATATGCTAATCCTAAAAACCCTAGTATTACATGTCAGCCATAAGGAAGTCCTGATTGAGAGATATGCAGATACCATATACAAAGAAGAAATTTTAAAAGTCACGTCTACCAAATGTCAATTAAGATAAAATGTAAAAGAGGATCTCAGGAGAGACATAGCACTGTGTGCTGAGAAACAGCAGACATTTACAAGATGTGTGTTTCATGCCAGGCTCCAAGCTAAGAATTTTACAGATAGCATTCATTGACTCCTTTGACTAGCCTGTGAGCAACACTTATAGATTAAGAAAAATGAGATACAGGAGAGGTGAAATAACTTGTCCAAAATCACTTGGCTAATATACAATGGAGCCAGTACTTGAACCTAGGACATCTGGCTTTAGAGTGTATGTGCTTCACCAGTACTCCATACTGCCAAGCCTAGAACCAATGAGCAAAGCCAAAGATTTATTTTTACGACACATAAGAGGAAGTTAAAAAGTAAGTGGGCTTGCAGGTGGCTAATCCAGAGGTCCATCAAGGATGCAGGTGCTTTTTGTCTCTCTATTCAGCTGTTCACATTTTTAGTTTCATCCTAAAGTTGGCTGTCTTCGTATTTGTAGGGCTCCTGGGAACAGGGACACATGCTTTCCTCATTCATGCCAGGTAGGGAGAAGAAACTGGTTGCCGTGGCCTCCTTTTTTTCCCCTCCTTTCAGGACTGAGAAGAAATTTCCTTAGAAATCAAGCAAGCACACTTTCATAGCTTCTAGGCCATGGCCACTCTGAAAATAGTTGCACTTGCTTGTTCATCTCTCTATCAGCAGGCCAAGGGATGAGAGCCTCTTGAGGGCAGAATTTACATGGCATACATTCAAAATATGTGCCTAAATATAAATACAGAGTACATACTTAAGTTACAAGAGGCAATAAATACCCGTGAATCTACCGTTTAGCTCAAGGATACCTTGAAGTGCCTAGTGTTGCTGGCCCCTTATGACTGTGAATCTTCCTTCCCAAGCCCCAGAAAGAAAACAGCATCCTGAAGTGTATGTGCACCAGGCCCTGCTTTACTTGGTAGTTATATAATACATGATTATAATCCAAAATACATTTGGTAATTTTGTTTTTATTTAAATTGTAAATAAGTGGAACCATAGTTGTTGCATTCTTTCTTTTTCATAATTCAACACTGTGAAATTTGCACATGCTAACCTATATAACTCATTAATTTTCACTGCTATGTAGTCCACTCCATGACTACAACACTATCCATTTTATTGTCAATTTTTATTTGGGTTGCTTTTAGTTTTTTGATTATACTAAAATACCGCTAAAAATTATTGCATGTCTCCTTGTGCACATGTATAAGAGTTTCTTCCGTGTTTATATCTAGGGGTGAAATTGCTGGGTTGTAAGATTTGGTCATCTTCAAATTTACGAAGTAGTGTCAAATTGTCTTGTAGGGTGGTTTTACAAATATACTTCTACTCCTACCAGCAGTCTATACAATTCCCTACCATCTCCCAACTCTTGACACTATTAGAAAGTTTAACTTTTGCCAGAATGATGAATGTAAGATTGAAGCTTTTATGGCTTTATTTTAAATTTCCCTGATTTAAATTTCCCTAATTAAGTAATAATGAGCTTAGAATGATTTCATGTATATTGGCCATTAATATTTCTTTTTCTATGAAATGCCCTTTTTAATCTTTACCTTAATTTTTTGTTGTTTTTTTATTTATTTGAGTCATAGGGGTTCTTTATACATTTTAGATACAAATCCTTTGTTGATTTACTGTTTGGTGATATTTTCTCCAAATGTGTAGCATGCATTTTAACTTTAAAATATGTATTTGATGAATTAAGATATTAAATTATAATTTAATTAAGTTTATCAAAAAAATTGCTCTTATTTTATGATTTCAAAAAAAGTGTTTTCTTCCCCCAAAGGCAGTAGAGATATTCTCCCAATAATCTTAAAGGTTTGCATTTCACATTTAAATCTTTAATCTTCTTGGATGGTATTATTGCATATGGTATGGATTTATATTTCTTCTCATAGAGAACCAATTGCCCTAGTACCATTTATTAAATAGTCCATCCTTTAATACATATATAGATTCCATATATGTTTGGATCTATTTCTGAGTTCTCTTTTATGTTTTATGGGTTATTTGTTTATCCTTAGACCAATTTCACACTCACTATATTGTTACAGCAAATTATAGAAGCAATATAGCGTTAGGCTTAGGAGAGTGGAATCTGCAGGCAGATTGCCTTGGTTTGACTTCTAGTTCTACCATTGTTAGTTGTGTGACCCAGAGCAGGTTGTTTAATCTCTCTATTTATTCAATCTATAAAATGGGGACAACTCTACCTATTTCAAAGGTTAGTTATGAAGATTAGTCAATATGCAATTTTTAAAAAAACCTTATGTCATTAATGTATAGTAATATTTAGTAAATGTTAGTATTTATTTAAAAATTAATTTTTCATTAAAGTTGTTTTTTAGACTCAAGAAATCTGGGTAAAAAATTATGTTTTTTTTTGGACAGACAAATACAAACCACTTTCTTTTAGTCTTCTCATTTTCAAATGTAATTAATATCACTGTATCTTCAGGTCATACCTGCTGTCCACAAACCTGCTGTAAATTCTCCATTCAGAATTGTCCTTGTCAAGTGATTCTGGCATCTTGCCCTGGCCTGCTGCCAGCCTTCTGCTTATTTCTTGGGACCTGCAGTGTTATATATTGTTTCCAGCCTTGGTATTGTTCAATGTTCATACACCAAAAGCAAACTGACGTTTCTAGGAGCTTATTCTTCCAAGCCAAGTCTGTGCCTGTGCTGGGTCCAATCTGTCCCAAGTCCCCATGGCCTTTTGGCTGGGGTATCAGAGGTCCCCATGGTTTCCTTGGCCTTAAGTCTTTGGCCTAAAAAGCCCACACTTTAAGAAAAGTTTCATCTCTTAATGGAGAGAATAAAAACTCTCTAAAAGTTCTACTAAGTTGCTTGTCTGAGTAAGAAAAGGTACAAGATATTCAGAAAAAGTGACTACATTTTCCGCGTTGTAGTATGTTCCATGCTCCTTACCTGAGACAGGTAAAACATTCAATATATGTTTGTTGAATGAATGAATGATAATAATACTACTACATTTTATCTTTTCCTCATACATTAGTCCCATTTACTCATATAACCTTGGGCAATTTTACTCATCATCCACTCTTTATGTCAACTTCATTTTTACCATTTGAAAGAAGAAATGACAATTTTGGATTCAATCAAAGTTACACAACAAATACATGTATATTGTTTCATTTAGTCAGTTAATAAACTTTTTAAAAACTTTATTCTAGACAATATATACAATCTACAATTTCCCCCTTTTAACCACATTCAAATTCAGTGCTGTTAATTATGTCCACCAGTTAGCAATTATTGAATGTCTACTCTCTGCCAGGAACTGCTGGTTACTAGAGAAGCAAAGATGATTAACATAAGGTTCTTGACCCCTCAGTAATTTGCCTAGTCACACAGATTCACATTGTAGCAGGAGAATAGGTATAATTACATAATTATAAAACAAACCTATACATGCTATGACAGAGATTTGTACAGAGCACAGATAGCACCAATTGATCAGAGAAGTAAATTCTACTTAGACCAAGAAGGTAGCATTTTAGTAGAGTCTTAAAAAATCAATAGATGCTTCTGAGATAAAGAAATAAAGTAAGGGCAGTGAAAGCAGAGGAAAACATAAAGGAAAAAGGTAGTTTTGTTTTCAGGAATGATATATACAGTTCTACTGGGGTAGAACATAAGGATGTAGGCAGGGTGGGTTAAAAAGGGCAAGAAATAAGGTTAGAAAAAGAAACAAATCTTGAAATTGCTCCATCTACCACAAGTGGAGGTTGAGATAATTCAATAAAATAAAACATGCAAACACACATGGTACATTTTATAATATGATACAAACACTAAGCATTACACTTTATTATATATAGTGAACACTGCTGATTCTCTTATGAACATATACTACCTGCCCTCCCCTTCCTCTCTTCCTGGAGAGCTGTGATTCTGATGAGGTTTCCATACTACGTGTGTGCTTCAGAGGAAACAAAACCCATCCACAAATCTAGGGATGGGACTGATTGGTCTAAAGATAATTTCTCCTCCTTTCAAAATGATGGACCTGATAATGTGCATGTAACCCCATTCAGACCAATAAGAGAAGAAAAATTTGTTGGGAAATACTCTTCCTAACTTACAAAGTTACCTTCCATTTTCCTCTGGGTGGTGTCATATGGGAATATGGAGTCACTGCAGTAATTTCTCAGGCATTAGCCTGAGAATGGTGCCAGCATTCTTTAGAGGGGGGAAGAAGAAAATTTAGGTAAAGAGATTCAGAAATGTTGGGTTAAGTCAGTCCTTGAGGCCTGTCCTTTCTCTGGACTTTTCAGATGTGAGCCAAAACTTCCTTATGGCTTTAGCCAGTTCTGTGCTGAGTTTCTGTTATTTGATGCACCACATATCATGAAAATACCCTATTATTGGTATATTATTAAGGCTATTTATGCTATTGGAAAAAATGCTCTCTCAATCATAGGAAAAAGCTGATAGTTCTATAGCCATGTTGCTATGTAATCAACAACTTAACTCAGTGACTACATTTCTACAAGCCGACTGGTTAGTGATAGCCCTGCCTTCTAAAGTCAATCAGGAGTGGATTCACACCTATGAACATACTTCTGAATGACCACCACTCTTGTTGGAGCACGCACGTCAATTCATTCCCAACTTTGAAAATATCCCATACCCCTGAATTCTACATTTTCCAAAGACTTCGTAGAAGATCAATAGTCTACTCTCTTAAAAGGACTGTTCCTGACCAGCATAGCCTCTGTATAAGTCAGGGTTCTCTAGAGAAACAGATCCAACAGGAGATAACTATAATATGAGATTTATAAAGGTGTCTCAAGCAACTGTGGAAATGGAAGGGTCCATAATCCACAGGGCAAGCTGTGAAGCTGGCAGCTCTGATGAAGTGTCTGTACAAATGTCACAGGAGAAGCTTGCTGACTAAAGAGGCAACGAAAAGGTCTCTATTCTTCCTTTAAAAGTCCTCAACAGATTGGATTATCTCCCACACCTTAGTTGGGTGCAGATGTAATCAGCCACAGATGCAATCAACTGATGATTTAATACACCAGCCTTCCAGTTTATCAACCAACCGTGAAATATCCTTGTAGCATTATTCAGGCCAGGTCTTGCCTGACCAGACAACTGGGCATCATCACTTGGCCAAGCTGGCCAAAGAACCTAACCATCACAGCCTACAGTTCTTGTTAACTTGGCAGCAATACACATCACCTTGAAACATGCTTAATTTCCAAATAGATCACAATAAAAGACATATGCTTCACCTAACAATACTCAACTGTCCTGTGTACAACCAGAAATGCCCTATATCTTTCCAGAATAGGGTGCAAGTCCTTAGGTAACATTCATTCTTAAACTTCATAGCCCATGACTTAAATACTATTATAATATGGACAATACCACTTATGTCATATAATAAGAGGAATACAAGATATTTGCTTATGTACAAATGCAAACATACTCATAAACAAAACAGGGAGAAAATATTCATACAATCACAGTCCTCATTTCTGTAACTGGTCATGTGGTCATAGTTCATATTTATTACTAACTTCTTCCTCTACCCAACCCCTGTTCCCTTTATCTTCAGCAAGCAGTTCAGTTGTCCATGGTTCTTTGCCAGGTGAGGTGACTCAAACTGTCATTCCTGAAGTTTCTGGGCCATTGTCAGTCCTGCCTGGATTGGGTCGTTGCAATTTTCCATTGACTTTACCTTTTTCTTTTTTTGCTTGGGCACACACTGGGAATTGAACCCTGGTCCCTGGCATGGCAGGTGAGACTTCTGCCACTGAGCCACTGTTGCACTGCCCGCATTGACTTTAATCGCAGGGCATGGTAGTACTAAGAGATACCTTAGGGGATCTCCTGTATTCCAGGAAAACTCTTTTTTACCTCCATTGTGTAGTTTAACTCCTATTTCCTCTTGATAGTCAGGATCAATCACCCCAGACAGAACAGTAATCCCCTCTGTGCCTGTTGATTCACTGGCATGAGAAGCCCAAAGTGGCCAGGTGGCGATCTTAACTTCCAGTTTAATGGAATCATTGTTGTGTCTCCTGGTAGGAGCACTCCTTCTTTTGGAACTGTAGACCAGCAGAGCTTAAGGTTTCAGGAACAGGAAGGAAAAATTTTCCTAGTGTATCACTAGAGGTGATAGTAAGTGGTGCCACTCCCATTTCTACCCCTTGATTCCTAGACCCATGTATTCTGGCTATGGGAGATATAGCACCATACAGTGGATACTGATTCAGAGCAGCATACAGAGGCTCCTGGAGAACATTGTCTCAGTCCTGCAAGGTATTGCCAGATAATTGGTGCTATAATTGGGTCTTCAAAAGGCTATTCCACTATTATATCAACCTAGCTGTCTCTGGATGATGGGGAACATGGAGAATATCATAAGCATGTGCCCATTCCCACATTTTATTTGCTCTAAAATGTATTCCTTGATCAGAAGCAATGCTGTGTGTAATAACATAATGGTGGAATAGGTATTCTGTAAGTCCATGGATAGTAATTTTTGTGGAAGCATTGTGTACAGGAAGACAAACTTATATCTGGAGTATGTGTCATTCCAGTTAGAACAAATTGCTGCCCCTTCCATTGTGGAGGTGGTCCAATGTAATCAACCTGCCACCAGGTAGCAGGCTGATAACCTCAGGGAATAGTGCCATATCAGGGACAGGGTGTGGATCTCTGATGCTGGCAGATTGGGCACTCAGCAGTGGCTAGAGTTTGGTAGGCCTTGGTGAGTGGAAGTCCATGTTGCTGAGCCCATGCATAACCTCTATCCCTACCATCATGCCTACTTTTCTCATGAGACCCTTGGGCAATGGCAGAGGGGCTAAGGAAGGAGGATGACTTGTATCCACAGGATGGGTCATCGTCTCCACTTGATTATTAAAACCTTCCACTGCTGAAGTCACCCTCTGGTGAGCATTCATATGGGACACAAATATCTTCATGTTCTTTGCCCAATCAGAAAGGTCTATTCATATACCTCTTCCCCAGACTTTCTTGTCACCAATTTTCCAATCGTGCTCCTTCCAAGTCCCTGACCATCCACCCAAACCATTAACAACAGCCCATGAGTCAGTATAACAAATGCACCTCTGACCTGTTCTCCTTCCAAGCAAAATGAACAACCATGTGCACTGCTCAAAGTTCTGCCCATTGGGAGAATTTTCTCTCACCATTGCCCTTCAAAGACATCCCAGAATGGGTTTGTAGTGCTGCAGCTATCCACTTTTGGGTGGTCCCTACGTATTTTGCAGAACCAGCTGTAAAACAGGCCTGAGTTTTCTATTTCTCAGTCAATTGACTGTAAGGAACTCCCCAAGAAGCCATAGCTCCGGTCTGGGAAAGAGAAGGTAACGTGGCAGGAGTGGGGGCCATGGGCATTTGGGCCACTTCCTGATGTAACTTACTTGTACCTGCAGGACCTGCTTGATATATCTCGTATACACATTTCCATTTTATGATGGAGTGCTGCTGTGTATGCTCAACTCTATAGCTAGTGGATCAGACAACACCCAGCTCATGATAGTCAACTCAGGTCTCATGGTAACTTGGTGGCCCATGGTTGAGCATTCAGTCTCTACTAAGGCCCAGTAGCAGGCTAAAAGCTGTGTCTCAACAGGAGAGTAGTTACCTACAGTAGATGGTAAGACTTTGTTCCAAAATCCTAAGGGTCTGCATTGTGATTCTCCTTTAGGGGCCTGTCAAAATCCCCAGACAGCATCCCTATTTGCCACTGACACTTCCAGCACCACTGGATCTGCTGGCAGATGGCCCAAATGGCAGAGCAGCTTGCCCAGCAGCCTGGACATGTCATACCTCCTCCACTTGTTCCGGGCCCTCCTCAAAGTTAGCAGCTTTTCTGGTCTCTTGGTAAATGGTCAGGAGTAGCACACCCAAACAAGGAATATGTTGTTTCAAAAATGCAAAGAGATCAGCCAGGTGTCGTGCCTCTCTTTTGGTCATAGGAGGGGGCAGGTGCAACAGACCAGTGTGATATCTTGTGGGAGGGAGAAACAGTCAAGGTCCCTGCAGACAAGATTGTGACATAGGGCTGGAGAGTTGATATAACCCTGAATCAGGACAGTGAAGGTATACTGCTGACCTTGCAAGCTGAATGCAGACTTTTTCTGGTGGTCCTTACTGACAGTTATTGAGAAAAAAGCATTTGTCAGGTCAATAGCTGTATACCAGGTACCAGGCAATATGTTGATTTGTACTGAAATGGAATGGCTTTTTAAAAAGGAATTTAATATGTTATAAGTTTACAGTTCTAAGCCTTTAAAAATGCCCAAATTAAGGCATCCCGGGAAAGACACCTTAAATCAACAAAGCCCGATGGGTCTAGAATACTCTGTCATCTGGGAAGTCATGTGGCTGTCATTTGCTGGTCCCTTGCTCCTGGTCTGTACTGCCTTAAGCCTCTATTCCTGTAGGGGTTCCTCATTTGCTTCTCTGGGGCTGGCTTTCATCTCTTAGCTTCCCTTGGCTCTTTCCAGATTCTGACTTGAGTAACGTTTCATGGTGATATCTGCTGTGCTCAAGCATCTTCAAACATCTGTGTCAGCTCCTCCCTGTCAGCTCTGCTTTGTCAGCTGTAAATTCTCTCTAAAATGTTTCCTCTTTTAAAGGCCTCCATTAAACTAATGAAGACCCACCTGGAATGGATGCAGTCACATCTCCCTCTAATGAACAGGTTAGACTCATAGTTGGGCATGCCACATCTCTATGGAGACAATCTAATCAAAGGTTTCTGCCCTACAGTACTGAATCAGGATGAAAGGAGATGGCTGCTCCCACAAGATTGGGTCAGGATTAAAACATGACTTTTGTGTAGTACATAATACTTTCAAACCAACACAGCCATGTAAAGGAATTTGGTCAAGGTTTGGACATGTCCTCTGACATCACCTTCTGCAAAACCAAACCTCTGAAAATCAAGCATTTAATTAATCCAAAGATGCATTGTGGATACTTTCAGTTATTGTTTAATTAGGTCTCAGAATATTTTTTGTTTAAAACAAATGATCCCACTGAAAACAAATTTGTGTCTTCCAATTTTAAAATCTGAGACTATAATTTACTAATGTTTGTGAATGGCTTAAAAGCTTTCAGTGGTATTTAAATAGATTTACTTCTGAGGATATACTGTTTGTTGAAAAGAATTCTGTAAGATATTCTGTAGAAAGGTCAAGAAATTTCTGTTAATGTAAATCATCAAATTTTATGCCATTTGGTTGGTATAATTTCATGTCTTCCATCTAACCAGGATTGTATCATAATTAGTATGTATCTATACACTGTCACCCTCCATTGTCTTAATATGACTGATGTTTGTGGCCATTACCCCATGAACATATTGTTCTTGCAGCCAAGCAAGCATAGATGAGACTACAATCTGTGAAACTTGATTTGAGAGGTGGCCTAACCATAAAGATCTTCTCCATCTGTATCTGTATAATTCCAAGTTGAGTTTAAAATACAAATGTGCTAGGAAGTGTAACACATTAAATTGCTACAAAGTAAATATAAGGTAGTTAATAAGATTATCTTCTCTATTTTAGGAAGAGTCAGGGGCCTCATGAGAACAGAAAGCATCAGAATGGAGAGTTGGGGGTGTGCATTTCTGCATTGTGGCAAAAGGGTAATAAAATGTCTTCAAGTTAATTCTACAAAGAAAGAAATCCCCAAAGGGAGCTCACTATAGCAAATAAGCAGGTGGCACTTTTCCACCTTTGGGTACATATGGGAGTTGGGCCAAATGGAAAATGGACTTGCCTGATATTAGTGGCAGCTCTCCTGCCCCATGTGAAAATTAACATGTTAGAATTTCAATAAAATAAAGATTCCCCAGCTTTATCACACTTTAAATGTACTTTTATAAGAGGTTTATTGGCAAATAAAGTGCTTTATTATCTGTGGAGAAAGGCAGGCCATTGGATTCAAGTTCGCTTTCACCAAGGAGCTTTAAGACTCTGCTCCATACAGCCAACTTCAACTGGGGAAAATAATGTGAAAATTATTTGGATTATCCAAATAAATATTCATACGTAAAAGATTGCTGGAAGGGATAAGTGGTAGAGGAATAACAAAAAGAAATCTCATCAATAGTTTATGTGATTAGTTTTAATGTATGTGATCATTTTATTGCACATTGTTTTATATATACTCAAATTGATTTTTTGGCTTCAATTCAGTTTAGTCTGACTATTAAGATAAGGTCAGTTCTCATGTAGATTGTGTCAGCTCTCTAGAACTACTATTTTCTGAAGGGTTTAACTTATGTCTTGCCTGAATTTACTCTTTTGTCTCCAAAATAATTTCCCTTTTTGATATTTATGAGAATTAACCCAATGTTTTCTCTGTTTTGAAGTGATAGACAGCTGTGTTAGGTTTCAGACATTTACAATGTGCCACTTTAGGCTATAACATTGTATCATGTTCTGTTTATTTGTAAATTAGTAAAAACAACCAGTTTTCAACTATATTGAAGTACATCAGCAGAAGTCATTTTTTTAATTAACATTCACACAACCAATCCTCTTAAGTGAATTTCTTTATGTGGTAGACATTTAGATTGATGTTTTCAACTCTAATGTCACATTCTTACTAATTAAAAGTTGAGGAACAGAGGAGAAAACTATTTCTCCTAGACTTTCTTTCATTCGGGATCTGGAGTGATTCAGGTCTCCCTAATTTGATGTGCTGAGGCGGCAGCTGAAGGGCAGAAGTGCAGAGGAGGCTCATCCTGGAACAGATGGAGAGACATTTCTTTGCAGCAGCTGGTCTCTGCATTTTAGGGTCTAGTCACCAACTATGGATGGGAGAGCCAGTTATGGTGACACGAGATGTAGTTGTTGCAACAGCAGGAACTTGTTGACCTCTCAACTCTGCTTGAGGTAGTGGGACATGGAAATTAACCCTCCAATGGTGGCATTAATCTTTGGAACATCCAGTTCCATCTATTACATTTCTTTCAGGTTGAAATGCTCGGAGTAGTGTCTGTTTCCTGCACTGGAGCTTGACTGAGACATTGTAATAGCTCACAATTTACTTCTGATTAAAAGCAAAACAAAACAAAAACCTACCTATCCAGAGCTCAGGTAAAATCTACTAAAGGAAAGCCAATAGAATCAGTCTCCTCTTGTATTAACCCTTTATCATAACAACTTTTATACTATTTGCAAATATCCCTTTATATGTCCATTGTTTCCATTGTATTGTAATTTTTGGAGGAGAGTGAGTTTCAAACTTGTTTTTAACTTCCTAAATCTTTCTTTGAATGAAATTAGCTCTGTGTTCTACTTTCTTCTCTGGATATGTACAGTTTCAGAGAGTTCACAGACACTTGAAACCTATTCTTGGATGCCCTAAGAGTTGATCAAGCCAGGATAAGAGTATTTAGGTTAGTGCAAAGGTTCTCAACCAGTGGCTATTTTGAGTCTCAGGGGATATTTGGAAATATCTGAAGACATTTAGATTTTTACAACTGGGTGTGAGGTGCTTCTGAGAGGAAGTGGGCAGAGGTCAAGGATGCTGTTAAACATCCTACAGTGTACGGGGCAGCCCCCCACCACAAGGAATTACCCTGCCCCAAATGTCAGTAGTGCCAAGGTTTAAAAGCTCTGGTCAAGAGTGGAAAAACAAAAGTATATGCATTAAAATAAAAAACAACAAAAATTGTTTAAAGGTGTATTCTATATCCTTGTAAACTGTTTTAAAAATACAATGCTCAAAACAAAATTAAAAACAGCCAGGCACACTAGAAGAGAAGACCACATATATGAGAACCAACAAAACAACAGAAATTAGAATTAGACCTACAGGGCTCCAAGTCATTGGAATTGTCAGATATAGATTTCAAAGTAATGTAATTACTATGTTTCAAGAAATAAAAGACAATAATACAAATTTTAGTTCATAAGTGAAAATATTTTAAGTGATTACTTGAAAAAAACAGGGAAAAGCACTTGTCAGAAGAAAAGCAGTGGCCACGTGTCTAGCTGCCTTTCTCCTTCCACTGTAGTAAGAACAGCTAATACTTAGCGGGCACTTATTAGTGCCAGACCTATTCTAAGTAAGTTACATGTTTCAACATATTTAATCTTTATAGTAACCCTATGAAGTCAGTAATATTATTACGTGTCCAGGTTTGAAGCTGTTATCAACCCCAGAAAAGGCCATGTTCCTTTCATTCATCCCTGTGGTTGCAGATCTACTGTGGGTGGGACCTTCTGGTTAGGTTGTTTCAATTGAGATGTGACCCAGTCCATTCAATGTGGGTCTTAACCCTTTAATGGAGTCCTTTATGAGAGGATAAAGGACAGAAAAAGCTGAGAGAGCTTAAAGAGAAAAACCCTACGGGAGCCTGAAATACATTGTATCATTTTCCACTTGAGCACTGGATTTGTTGGAAAGGAGGAGCAGTATATAGAAGGTAATTTTTTTAAAATGAGAACAACTCATTATAAATAAGTTTCCCTAATCTTCATAAATGAATTAGAATAAAGTATATAGGAAACATCTAAAATCACATTGGATTATTGGGAAACATGAATAAATTCAATTGGTTGTATTTTACTTGATGGTGTATGACTTTGTGGCAAACAGAAGCATGTGGCATTTTTCATTTATTTATAAAAATATTTAGAAAATGTAATTTAATGTTAGAAATAAAATACTTGAACAAAAGATGCCTCAGTTATTTTATGAAGCAGAGTTAAACATCCAAAGTGTAAAGACAGATTTGTGTTTATTTTGTTCGACTTGGCTGCTAATTACGTCCTCATTTAAGTATATGAAAGTTCTTTGATATTTTATTGTTACCTTGTATTTTTCAAATGGCCATTAGTTTTGAAAATCTGAGTGTCAACATTTTCAAATGCTTTATGAAAAGTTTATATTTATGTATTTTAAGAAATTACAGTAGTACCATTTTAATTAATCTGAATGTTTCCAGGTATTGAAATAAATCTTGACTAAGAGAAAAAAATACCCTAGAGTTGCTAAGAAAAGACCCAGAAGGGAAACCACTGGAACCAGAGCTAATGGCAAGGAAACCCAGGAGTGAAGGGTCAACAAACATGAGCCACATGCCTTCCCATGTGATACAGGTGTCCCAGATGCCAGCAGCTTTTCTTCCGAGTCCAGATATTATCCTGCTGATGCCTGAATTTGGACATTTTCACAGCCTAAAAACTGTAAATTGTAAGTTAATAAATCCCCATTGCAAAAGCCAACCCATTTCTGGTATATTGCATTGCGGCAGTTTTAGCAAACTGAAGCATTACCTCATTTTACAGTTGAAAAACAGAGGCAAAGAGACCATAAATGATTTAACCTAGGTCACAGAGCTGGGATTCATATGCCCCCTCTGGAGCCTGACCTTTTAGCTTGAATATCCTTTTTATATGAATACATCAGTCCCTTACAGGAATACTTGAGCTCCTTAATCAAATTTGGAGAATCTGGGTTTCTTTTTTTTTTCCCAAGAAAGCAATTTCACTTCACAAATATGCATAACACAAACTGCATATTAGATTCCAAGTCTTATCCCCCCAAAAATAAAAAAGAGCAAGCCCATGCAGAGCAAATAATTTAAGCAGAAGAGATTCAAAATGATAGAAGAATCACATGTGAACTGGCTCTCCCTGAACGGGAATGATTTGACATTTGTAGAAAGTAGAGAAGGACTTTATGGACAGAATGAATGGCACTTGATGTATCTAGGGCTCGTGACTTGTTCCCTGTACATGGAATATCAAGTTAAAAAAAAATGATTCTGTGATGGTAAACTGAGACTGTGAAAGGCTTGAACTGATCCTAGCATGGCTTCTAGATGAATAAAATCATCCAAGACTTTGAACAGAGAAGTATTTTAGAACATGGCAGAGATGCACAGCAGAGAATGAGCAGACAGCCCATTTGGAACCAATTGCCATGGTTTGGAAAGAGAAGACTAGTGACTCTTTTAAGATAAGGGGTAAAAGAATTAGAAAGGAGGGAACACATTTTTAAATGTGGTATTTAGACCAGTATAAACCAAAAAAAATTGGAAAATAATCTATTATATCAGAAGTTTAAAATGTGAAATATGAGCTCTTGTATGGCTGGGATCACCTAGGCAATTGTTTCAAATATCTTTTTTTAGAATTGTTCTAGACTTATTTTAAATATATTTACATCCCCAAAATGTTTGCATTGCCTCGACTTTTCTTCTGTTATTTTAATTCTAAGCATATTGTTGACTCATCGCAAGTAGAACTGTAATGGAAGAAGAATAAGTTGGGCTGCCTTTTGAGTTTTCACCCCTAGGCTATAATCAGACTGTGTAAGGCTGGGAAAGTCACTCAGTTCTCTGTAGCTCAGTCTTTCTTCAAAATTAAGAGAAACTGGACTAACTTAATCTCATCTGAACCGATTGTCAAATTAATAGCCTGGTTATTTACATTTCACAAAGAAATAATTCCTTCAAATGTTAATTTAAAAGAAGGCCTGAGCACTGCCTGAGCTATTTGTTTGCTGAGGTTGTTTTTAAGAAATATCAGCATGAAAGGGTTCTTCATCTTTCTTGCTCCTTTCACCCTTTGTGAATCAGAAAGAAAGAAGCTGAGAGTTCAAGATTTCTTAACAAAACTTGCTCCCTAAAAAGCTGTTCTGTCCTTAGTTGTAACTGATAGTTCAGAAACTGGGTGGAGAGAATTGTGAGAGGAGGGGTTGGCCAATTTTTCATTGGGCCTGGGATGCAGATAAGGAACTTATTTTCAGGGTTGGTTCTCAACTCCAGGGAGATTTTTCAAGAAAGCCCGTCTATGAAAGAAGCAGCATTCACCCAGAAAGGACCCGGGGTTGACAATTATTTAATTTCCTGACCAAGCTGCCAGCCAGGCCTCCCAAATCTTTAAGATGAGAGTGAATAAAACATTACATATTACGTGAAAAAGCAAAGCCTTTCCTAATTCTTCTGCTTGTTCTGGAGATGCCTGATTTCTCAGGTGGTCTTCTGCCTTCAAGCCCCTGTTTCCAAGCCAGCTTTCTCTGTTTCCTTCTACATTTGTCCCAGATGTGACTCAGCTTTAAATAATATTACAAAATGTTGGATCATTGTTCTATCAATCTCATAGAGCACTTATAGAATCCCCAATGTGAAACATGAGAAGTACATATATGTCCTTCCATTTCTGAGTTTTCTCCTCTACCTCAAGTTCTGAAACAAAATTACATTTATATTTAACATTTGCAGTCTGTTAAAATTATTTTCTATCTTTTGATTAAAAGTGGGTCCTAAAATATTAAACCTAATAAAGCTATTAGCAATGTTAATAATGTGTACATATTATTTTCTAGTGAAGCAAATAGTAAGATGAGAACCACAGAGAAGGAAATGTAATGATGTGTCCCTAAATCCATTTTGCTTGAGGGAGAATGCCTTGAGGGAGAATGCATCCAAAATCGAAGAAAACTCCTTTGATCTTTGTTCACCTTTTAACTTTGACTTCTAACTTATTTCTTTACTAATATATGTACGAAAGTAATATTTTCAAAGTCAGGATACTTTGGGAAGTAAAATTTCTAATACTGTCAATATTTGTCAATTTTTTTCATTAACACTCGACTAATAGTTTTGTCATATATAGAAATATAGGTTAATATATTTTTTGCCTCAAATTTTTGAAAGGGTTATGTCATCAACTTTAGTATTTAAGCACAGGGGATACATGGTCTGGGATCAAAGCAAGACTCTTATTCTCAGTTCCTTGTTCACTTTAGGCAATTTACTTTGGTTTTCCGTACCTTACCTTCCTCATTTACAAAGTGAAATAATACTACTAAGACAGCTGTCAGGATGTAGCATAGAGTCTGCTACATGGTAGCTCAGTGGAGGTTGGCTATTCCTGGAAGCAGCCAAAGTTGCCATTAGGCTGTTGATGTCCTTCTAATTTCATACCTTTATAGAGAATTTTCTTTTATGTTTAGTTTTTTTTTTTATCTATTTCTAGACATTTTCAGGATTTCTTCTTTTCCTTAGAGAAGTTAAATTTCATACAACATGTTGAGGTATGATCTGTAATTATCCATCCTGTTCAGCTAAGTAGATCTTTAATTTTGAATTCTGTCTTTGTCTCAGAGAAAGTTCATTCTATATTTCTTTGATGATTTATTTCCTTGATTATCTATTCTTTCTATATCTGGAAATGGTATCTATTCTATCTAGAATAGAGATATCTATTCTAAGTCAATCCAACATTTCTCCATGTTTTCTCATATTTTCTCTCTTTGAATTTTTCATTTAAGTTACAGGAGGTACACCTAATTTTTCTTTCCTACTGAAAATTTGGTCATTCATTGAATTTTTTAATTTCAGTAGTTAAATATATTTTGATTTTCAGAAAATCTTTCTTGTTATCCAATTGTTGCTTTTTCATAGCAGTCTATTATTATTTTTTTTAATGTGATATTCTTAATATCCTAGTAGATGGATATTAGTACTTGATTCTCAATTCTTGTCTTTTTCCTGAGTTGTGTCACCTTCCTCTGGGACTGGGCACTCTGTTCTTCACTCATCTCAGTTCTTCTTTATTCAGTTCTCATGTTCTACTAACTGTCTGGTGAACTTTGGTTGTATGTTTATATGTGTATATTTTAAATTTTGACTTCAGTCAAAGAGATGCATGCACATAATTCAAAACTTCAAATATGGCCAAAAGGACTATAATGTCAAACTGCACCCCTCCACTACTTAACCTTTCCTCATTTTTCACACTTGCGGCCATCACTTTCTACCCTCTCATTCCCTCTCGTGTGTAATGCAGTTTTACTAAATGTTATATTTATACTTCTGTATGCTCATTTATCAGTTCTAGATTTTTTGTGTTGATTTTCTATTATGAGTGATGAAAATTTAGCACTCCTATTATGATCCCAACATATATCTCCTCTGTGTTTTTAATATCCCGATATTTGGTTATATCAGCATGCAGCATTTATATTATAATGTCCTAGGTGTGCTTTTACTCTGTACTTATTGAGTTTGGGATTTGTTGTGCCTATTGAATCTGTGGGTTACATTGTTCTCAGTAGAAAAATTGCTCAGTCAGATTAGTCTAGAAGCAGAAGACCCTACTATACTTGAGTTTAAAACTTCTAGTTTATTTTGTGTTATCATTGTCTTCATGGCAATAAAATGGGAAATGTGTCTGCCAAATCCAATATGTTGGCCTGAATTACCTGAATGACTAAAAGAAAGGCAGATTTACATGTGTAAAAGATTCAGTGTTTTCCCATCTGCTATTTTCTTTTCCCGCACCCCCCATTGGAAATTACAGAGTGATTTCCAAGAAGTGCTAAATTTTCATTGCTTATCACATAATATGATAAAACTTCCAGTAAATAATTCAAAACTAGACTTTTGAAAATCAGGCTTATGTGTGTATTTAACTGACTGCCCGTTCTTTGTCTCCACAACACTATCTTTCAATATGATAAGGGAAGTATTTAAACCCAGAATTCTGTTTGGTTAAATATGAATCCTTAGAGAATGCAATCAATTAGTTCAGAGGGTTCTAGGGGGGATAAAAAAGATCACTGGACTCTTTTTAAATTTGCTCTTGATTATTCAATACATTTTCCATTAGAAAATGTTTCCCAGTGGTACTAAGGAAATTCTTCACTTGCAAAGGTCATTTTGGACTTTGCTTTCAGGATAGCCTTGCACTATGAATTAATTACTTACATCAATGGTGAGCAATGTTTTTGAATCAGGACTAATTCAAGGAAAACACAAATTTTTACAAATTTAGGGAAGAGGGCACTTTTATTACCTAATTTCAAAGAAACAGTTTTCTTTGGAAACGCATTTAAAAAAAAAAAACTGTTTTCTGAACACTTTAGTCAGATATCCTCAAACTTTCTATAAAGGGCAGATATTAAATATTTTAGACTTCATGGGCTGTGTGGTCTCTGTTACAACTACTCAACTCTGACCTTGTAGCTGAAAAGCGGCAAAAGATAATATGTAAAATCGGCATGGCTGTATTCCTAATAAAACTTTATAAAAACAGGCGGTGGACCAAACTTCCTCACAAGCCACAGTTTCCCATCCCCTACATTAGTGTATCACTTCCTGCTATTTAACTTTCCCTTATGTTCTGCCCCTCTTCTAGCTCAAATTGACTCCCCTTAAGGAACTAAAAGCCCCATAATGTTCAAAAATCTGTCTAGAATTTCCGCTAGATTACTAAAAAGGCAGCATCACCACCTATATTCACTTCAGTGTGGTCTTGTGCATGGCAGTTAAGAAGGATAAAAGGAGGAATTAGATAAACATTCACAGTCCAAATTCACTATGTTTCTCCAAGAAATCCTTAGGGCATTTCATTTAAAAAAAAAAGAAGAAGAAAGAAAAAGAAAAGCCTGGTGGCAAGTAAGAGAATGATATGCCAAATGAGAAATAGATCCAAAACACCTATATATAAGAAAATCCAATGAACATGTTCCAGTTTTTGTCTTACTTGACCTCACAAGACCAATACACCTAAAGAAACACTCCTCCCTTCTCTTAATTTCCATACCCTGTATTCTTCTGGCTTCTACTTTCTTCTGTGGTCACACATGTACCTCATTCTCTCCCTGAATTGTTAATATTGGCATTCTTTAAAATTCCATCCTAGCCATTTTCTTTTCTCATTCTGTACTGCTCTCCAGGGCATTTCATTTATGTGTGTGACTTCAATTATTGACATATGTTCATGACTCTCATTCATGCATTCATTCAACATAAACTATTCTAAGCACTAAAATACAGCATTGAACAAATAGATTTTTATGGAACTTACAATATAGAGGAGAGGGCAGACAATAAAACATAAACAAACAAGAAGGTGATGAAACAAAGCAAGGTGATGTGTCAGGTAGTGAATTGGGACTGCTCTTGGTTTCTCTTATCACTCAGGTCTCAGATTAAATGTCATTACTAAACCCTAGTGAGGCCTCTTTCATGGTTACCCAACCAACATTTATAAAGAACTGCCCAAGTAGAAGAAATAGTGAGTACAAAAGACCTAAGGAAGAAGAAAACTTAGGTCATTTGAAGAAGGGTCTGGGGAAAGAGAAATTAACTGTGCCCTGATTACAGAGAGAAAAGACTATACAAATACCAGTTAAGTTTAGAGAAATGGCCTGGGGTCTAGATGCTTGGGCTTATGGTGTTCAATGAGCTATCACTTAGAATGATAGGGGGCCAGAGGAAGATTTTGAGCATAGGAGTGATATATGATTTACTTTTGAGAACAGATCAATCTGGCTACTGTGTGGAAAATGGGAAGAAATGAGGTGGGATATGAACGCTAGGAGAGGAGTTAGGAGTTTATTGCAACAGTAGAAACATGATTTAATGGCAGCTTAAATGAAGAAGTAATCTGATTTGGACAGAAGTTGGAAGTTAAGTTTAAAGGATTTCATGGTGAATTTAATGTATGGAATCAGTTTTGTTATTGAGCTGAGCAACTGGGTAGATGATGGTTCCATTCACTGTAAAGAGACATATTAGGGAAGAAGCAGGTTTCAGTGGGAGAGTCAAGAATTCTGTTTTGATATGTGAATTTTGAGATCCAGGTGGAAATGCTGAGTTGAGAGTTGGATATATGTATCTGATTGGGGAGGAGAAAACATGACTAGAGATGTAAATTGAGAGTTATTGGCAGATATAAGGTACCCAAATGATTGCTAGTTGAGATGACATTGGGAGGGCTCAATAAAACAAGAGAGATGGTAGAGAAGAAAGAGTCCTGAATAACTGCGGAGTTTCTGACTTGCATGACTAAAAGAGTTTTGATAGAGAAGAACAGTTCGTCTCAAAACCAATTCCAACATGTAAAGTGGGAAAAAGGAGTGCAGGTCAGCAAAAGAGATTGAGAAGACATGGCCAATAATATAGGAAGATAAACAGAGATTGAGATATCACAAAAGTCAAATAAGGAACTGTTTCAAGAAGGAGAGGAGACTTAGCTCAGTTTAAATCTGTTGAGAAGTTAAGTAAGATAGAGACAGAGAAGGGGCTAAAAATGTTGACATTAATATCTTTAACCCAGATCTTACCTGTGAGTACTAGTTCTCTAAATCTGCCTGATATCCACCTGGATGTCTCACACATTTTTTTATTCAACCAAACTAAGGATCTTCCCAGACTGAACAGATTCCTGCCCCTGGATGAACAAGAACACCATTCATTCAGTTGTACAAGTCAGAAACCCTGCAGTTATCCAGGACTCTATCATCTCTCTTGTTTTATTTATTAACTTTTTCTCAAATGAACCTGTTCTCATAATTACGGCTACTCCCGAGAATCAAACTGTAAGCCATCTTTTGCTTTCACATTGGAATAAGATCTAAAGACTCAGTCTTTCTCCCCTTCAAACATCTTCTTTATTGCAGGTAAGTGATCTTCTAAAAGTGTAAAATTTGAATTCACTTTCCTGTAGTACCCCCTTCAAGTCCACTTCAAAATACTTCAGGGCTCTCTCTTCTCATTGCACTTAAGATAAGAACATCAGTAGAAATAATGAGTAAGTAGTGGGATGAAATTTAAGAAGGTAATTTATCTTTTGTTTTTCAGTGCTATTAGAAGAGGGGTTCTCGCAGGTGAGTGAGGAGTAGGTGACCCATCAGAGATTCATAACATATTTTTGCTACCTTTTCAAATGAGCCATCAGTGCTATTGTGGGAGAACCAGAGTTGAAGGAAGGCCTTTGCATTAAAAGTCTTTAGTAGAGAGAGGAGGACCCTGAAGGGAGAATAGAGGGGAAGGGTGAACAGATGATAAGGAAAGACAATAGAAGAGTTTTGGGGTCCAGATGATTGAACACTGAAGTTTTATCTTGTCATGTGTGAGATTTGGCTTGGGTGGCAGGGAGGGTGGTGTTATGTGAGTAATCAGGATGGGTGAACTGAGTAGGGGACACATATGGGCAGAAGTCTGGGTTTGATTCAATAGAACATGCTGGGCCATGCTTGGCATAAGTTCATTTTAATTTCTATGCTTGAGACATTGCCCAAAGATCATCTCATATCATATGAAAATATATCTCAGCAATACTCCAGTATTATACTTGAGCAAGTTCTGGCAACCTCCAAACACTTAAAAGGTAGAGAAGGAGGGCAGATACTACTTCTCTGATCTAGATAAGGGCTTCTCAATAAGCCTCAAGCAGAAAATGAAAAATAATGGACACCATTATTCAATAGTAATCCTCAGGAAATCCTGCAAGACCCCCACCTACCTTGCCAGCCTGATCTTTAGTTCTCCATTTGCCAGCTACTCCAATCTCTTTTGGTTCTTCATAGTTGCTATCTTACTTCCTATCCAAGACCTTTAAATGTACTATTCCTTCTGTGAAGAAAATGTTTCTTTCCCTGAAATCCATCTTCACATACATCCAATAAACATTTAAATATCTACTATGTATCAGAACTTATTCTTGGGCCAAAAATACTGTGATGAATAACGAGACTTCCCTGACCTCCTAGAGACTCCAATCTATTTGGGGGAAACAGGCAATAAGCAAGTAAGTAAACAAATATATCATTACAAAGTACGCCATTGTTAAGCGTACTTTGATGATGAAAAGATCTAAAATTGATTGTAGTGACAGTTGTACAACTGCATTGAATTGAACAACTTAAATGAGTGAATCATATGATATGTGAATTATATCTCAATATATATGGTTTTTTTTTTAAAGAAAAAACACCTGTGTAATAATAAATAGTAATGGGATGGAGACAGCAATGTAATTTGGGGTACTAAGATGAGACTGGTTAAGAAGGAAGACACATCAAGAAATGTCTGGGGAAAGGGATTAAGTGTTAGGGATCAGTGTTCCATGAAACAGCATGTACAATGGCCCTGAGGTGAAAAAGAAGTAAGCGGGTTTGAGAAAAGGAGGGAAAGTCAATGTGGCTGGAGGATTAGAGAGATACAAGCCATTAACTATAGATGACTCTGGTGGGCAGGGCAGAAGTCAATCCTATGTAATTGTGTGAGGTGGTGGGTTTTTTTTTCCTTTCTTCAATATGCAAGAAAGAGCCAGAGTTAAAATCAGATTTATGTTATGAAAAGATAATTCTAGTAGCTATAGAGTGCACATAAATTAGACAAGAATGAAAAAAATGCAAGTGGTCAGAAGCTATTGCAATAAACCAACCAAGAGATGAAGGTGAGTTGGACCAGTGTGGCTGTTGGAAGATAACCTTTCATGGGTCTAGTGTTTTTTCCACATCTTCTGAGCTAAGGGCATTTACAACTTTGTTCTAGAATGTTTGTATAACAAACTGCCTTGGAAGCTAAAAACAGCATCTCCAGATCAGAGGGCAGATCTTTTCTTGATAAGGAAAACAAAGATAATATTTTCCCTCTGGAGCAATGTTTGGACAAGTTTTGTAGCAGCTCACTTAAAAAAAATCAGGGTTTTTCTAAGCTCTGACATAAATCCTTGGACTTACCTCTGTATCATCCCCACAGGACTTAGGGTTGGGAGGAGCTGAAGTGAATAAGGGACTCATGCTGTTGCTGTGCCTTGAGGAATAAGTTGTCTGAATCCATTTGAGCTCACTGTCCCCCCTTATAGACTCTATGTAAGAGTAGACAGCCAGCCTAGCAGCTGCAGTAGTCATTGTTGTTTAGTAACACTGAAGGAAAAATGATGACAGATTGACAATGGCGGCAGTTGTGAAGGAGAATGGAGATGGATTCCAGGTAGATATTTTGAAATTGAAGTACAGGATTCTTATTTGTCGTTCATATATCAGCTAAAATGTTTCATCCTCAAGGAAGCTTTTCCTGAACCTTCAATCCTCCCTTTATACACATATAACTCTTCACTTCCCTTTTGTGTCAATTGCCACAGTTGTAAGTAAATGCTTGTAATGTATTATGTCAATTGTTATTTCATGATTGCCTATCTCCTTTCTGGAATGAAAACTCCTTGAAGATAGTGAATTGTGCTGGTTCGAATCTGTTATGTACCACAGAAAAGCCTATGCTCTTCTAATCCATCCATTTGGGGGCACACCTACTGTGAGTGGGACCTATTGATTAGGTTGTTTCCACGGAGATGCAATCCAGCCCATTCAAGGTGGGTCTTAATCCCTTGCTATTGTCCATTATAAGAAGATAAAAGATAGATGAAACTTAGAGCTCAAAGAAGGAAAACACCCCAGGAGGACCAACAGGAGCTGAGAGAGTCATTTTGAAACCAGATGTTGGGAAAGCAGGACCAGCAAAAGTCACCATGGGCTTTCTCATGTGACACAGGAGCCCCAAAGCAAGCAGCCTTTCCTTAGAGAAAGTATTTCCCTTTTGATGCCTTACTTTGGACATTTTCATGGCCTTAGAATTGTAACTTGTAACTTAATAAATCCCCATTGAAATAGCCAACCCATTACTGATATATTGCATTCCAGCAGCCTTAGCAAACCAGAACAGATCTTGGTACCAGGAGTGGGCTGGTGTGATCTGCAAACACCAAAAATGCTGGAACAGCTTTATAAATGGATAGGGGGAAGTTTCTGGAAGACATGTGATATGCTTTATAGGAAAGGCCTAGATTGCTTTGAAGAGACTGGTGGTAGAAATATGGACTTGCAAATGTACTAAGAAACGATGATCATGCATCTATGTGATGATGTTAAGAATTACTGATTGCATATGTAGAATGGTATGATTTCTAAATGTTGGGTTAATTTCTTTTTTTTTTTCCGTTAATTAATAATAATAAAAAAACTATCAACCAGTGGCAAAAAAAAAAAAAGATACTTCTGAGAGGACTTAGAATGTATCATTGCAAAGTGAAAGGAAAATGACCCTTATTTTAAAGGCAGAGAACTTGGCAAAATTCAGTACTGGTGTAATATGGAAGGGAGAATTTGAAAGTGACAAACTGGAATGTCTAGCTGAAGAAATCTCCAAACTAAATGTGGAAATGTAGGCTGGCCACTCCTTGCAGCTTATAGTAAAATGAGAGAGGAAAATAATAAACTGAGAACTGAACTCTTGGAGACAAACCAGAAACTGATAGTTTGGGAAATGCTAAGCTTTTTGAAAAGAGTCCCCAGACCATAGTGCCCCACATGAGAATTTAACCAAACATGGAACCAGCCAGCCTTTAAGGGACAAGCCAAGATTGGAAATGGAGTGATCCTAGAAGGACTTGTGGAAAGTCCTACTGTCTGATGGTTGGACACCCTGCATGCTGTATGCCAAACTGAAGAGGTTTTTGCAAGATCTTTATGAACAGAACCACTGCCAACCTGAACTCACAGAGACAGAAAAGGGACAGATTGAAGGGAAAATTATGTCAAAGGCAGAACCATGGAAGCTAAGATCTAGAGCCTAGAAACCTCAGGCCAGAAGAGTGGACCTACCTGTGCATGTGGAGAGGGTAAATTTGCCCTGGAGTGTGCAGAAGGTGGGCCTTCCCCCACATTTTTCCAGAAGAGGGTTACCACTTGAGGGCTCTCAGATGCCTGAAGAACTGATGTATTCAGCAGCCCCGTTGTACAGGAAGAATGCTGCCACCCTAGGCTTCAGAGAGGGTGAAGACATTTTTTAGGGATTGGGGAAAACATGGTCACCATCCCAGTGTTCTGAAGGGGTTGAGAGTTTGCCCCAGAGGTGGCAGAGAGTCCAGATGCCACCCATATACTTGAAGATGGTGGAACAAAGAATAAGGTGGTCTCCCCAGTGATTGGAGGTGTTACAGCCCACACCCCAATGTTTGGATAGAACAGGGCTACTACACAAGCCCTTGGAAGGGTGGAACTGCCACTCTTTCAAGCCCCAAAGACAGAACATCATTCTATAGACAACTCTCAGACCTTAAAATCTAATGATGTTTGCCCTGTAGGTTTTCAGAACTGTTTGGGTCCCATGACCCCTGTTTTCCTTCCAATTTCTCCGTAAGGAAATGGTAATGTTTATCCTATGACTGTCCCACATTTGTGTATTAGAAGCAGATACTTTGTCTGAGTTTCACAGGTCCACAGCCAGAGGAGAATTTTGCCTTAGGACAAACTACATCTATAACTGATTTTGTTAAAACTTTGCACTTAGTATAGTCACTGAAATTATTTAAACTTTTGTGACATTATGATGGAATGAATGTATTTTACATATGGAAAGAACCTGTCTTTATGGGTCCAAAAGGTGGAGTGTGCGGGTTTGAAACTGTTATGCACTCCAAAAAACCTATGTTCTTTTAATTCACCCCTGTGGGTGCAGACCTATTTTGGGTGGGACCTTTGGTTTAGATTGTTTCCATGGAGATATGACTCAGCCCAGTTAAGGTGGATCTTAATCCCCTTGCTGGAGTCCTTCTTGAGAGGATGAAAAGCAGAGACATTTTGGAGACAGCAGGGTCAGAAAACACCCCAAGAGAAGCCAGAAGGATCCACAGGAGCTGAAGAGCCATTTTGAAATCAGAAGCTGGGAGAGAAGGACCCGGAGACATCGCCATTTGCCTTCCCATGTGACAGAGAAACCCCAGATGCCTTCCTCAATGAAGATATCCTCTTGTTGATGCCTTAATTTGGACATTTCCATGCCCTTAGAATTATAACTTGTAACTTAATAAATCCCCATAGAAAAAGCCAGCCCGTTTCTGGTATATTGCATTCTGGCACCTTCAGCAAATGAAATATGAATATTCTTGCCTCACTCAACACTCTGTCTGGCTTGGCACAATTGAATGTTTGCTGAATGATAAATGGGTAGGTGGGGATGACTGTCAGTGGCGTTTAGCTGAGGACTGGACATCTCTGAGTTCAAGTTGGGACCCATATTACTGTGGGGACCATGAGCATATGCAAAGCACCCACCATAACCACTGACAGGAATGCCTTACAGGAAGACCAGGGAACAGTGAATGTGTGCAACATATTCCATTCTTATGACTAGAGACAATTCTCTACTCATAGCTTAAGGGTACAATGACACAATGATATCCTTTTCATAAAGGCTCCAGACTCCCCTAACTAGCTGTGCAAATTTAGGCAAGTCATTTCCCATCAGTGGGACACACTATACTCATGTATAATGTGATGGAGTAGAGTATATGCATTTTGTTTCATTCTGGAATTTCAATGGTGCCCACATATAATAAAGTTAAATATTTTGGGAGAATGCTGAATCAGTTGTTTTGTTAGGTAACAGTTTATCCCAAAATTTAGTAGTTCTAAGGCAACAGTTTACTTTGCTCATGATTCTGCAGGTCACTAATGTGAGCTGGGATTAGCTGGTCAGTTGAGCTGCTTTGGGCTAGATTTGGCTGATTGTGTCTGGGATTCACTAATGAGTCTGTTGTCAGCTGCTTGGTCAGCAGAGGCCTGGCTGACCGCTGTCCGGGCATCTTGCTTTCCCACCATGAAGTTTCTCATCTTCCAGCAGATTAGCCTGCTGAGCTATTCACTTGGTAGTAAAGTTCCAAAAACAGCAAGAGGGAATGGCCAAAGAAAAAGTACCTTGCAAATCTCTGCAACTGTCATATTGGCTTCCATCTGATTACCCAAAGCAAGTCACATAGCCAAGTCCAGAGTCAATGTAGAAGGAAACAAGAGGGCATGAACAAATTGGGGCCATTATTGTACTCAATCTGCTATAGAAAGAGATATTAACAATGAAAATTTGGATGATAGCTATTCAGTGAATCCACGACAAAGCTACCATATATCTGGAAAATGTTTCAAAGTATTTTAGATTCAGAAACTTTATTTTCAATTATAAAAGATTGATTAAACGTTTGCTAAATATTACTTAATCTTACACATTTCTTTGTAGATAAATTAGAAAATCAAATTTTTTTTTTCCAAGTGTGTACCTTTATTTTCAGTTTGGGAAATTTGGCTACTGTCATTATTCACTATTCAGAGATGTGTTAGTGATAATCACCAGTAGATAAGAATGGGGCATTACGATTATTGAAGGCTATGTTTCTCAACCTGAAACCGATAAGGATAGCTGATCCAATTAATAACTAATACCACCTTTAAGATACAAAAGCTGAAATCCTTTCATTTTTGGATTATAACTGCTAGAGAAGGAGCAGTCTCTATGATTTTTCCTCTTTAAGGTAAAGAGCGCTACTAAGTCAGAATTGTTTTTTAAATCTTCCCTCTTTTTTTGCAATTACTCTTACTCATTTAACTATATCAGGTCAAAAGTCACTTTTCCCACACCTAAATACTATGTTTCAACTAATTCAGAAGACAGCTGCAATTGGAGAGCAGAAGGCTTTGTGTGTCTGCCTTTGACCTGTAAGAACAGCCAGCCAGCAGACAGGGACCTTTCTGCAAATTAGGAAATCACTTAGAAAGAGAGACATAAGCAGAGCCTCTGTTCTTGCCACTTTCCTGTCCCCGGATAAGATCAGATTATCTTCTTGTCTAATCGAAATGCTGTTAGGTAGATTAACTACTCTTGCAGAAACCCAGGAGAGAGATTTGGTGTAAGTGGAACCGGAACACGTGTGCCATCCAGAGCAGCAGTTGTCAAATCCCAAAATTAGAGAAGAAACGTCCTCAGAGAAAGCAGGGAGGGGGACTGCCCTTCATTTTGAGCCCTCATTTTCCCTGGAATTGTTTACTTTTCTTCTGGAATCAAAGAAGGCTTGGGCAAGAGCACTGTAACTATATGTTTATGGGGTCAAAATAGGTTTTGTTCTGCCCATAAGAATCCTTTCCTCAGAATTAAACAGATTTGTTTTGTAAAATTAATTCAATGTCACTACATCTTAATGACCAATTTTGGCTTGTTCTTAAAGTACATTCTTAGAGTGATTTCAAAACACCTGGAGCTGAAATTTAGTTATTTTTTCTAACACTTTTTCTCTTGTAGAAAGTGAATTTTCCCTTCAATATCATATATTTAATGCTGGGAAGGAATGTATATGGATGAATTGATTTTAAAAACTAACAAGAATCCTAAAAGAACATGTACACTGTGTTGCTACAAATTTGTATTTTATTGGGCAATGTATCAATAAACTTGTTCCTTCCTTAGAGTGTAGGATGAAATAAAAGGAGTATAAAGAAAAGAAAGCAGTATGCAAAATTTAATGAATGCAAAGACCTTGACAGTGTCACTGGGCCTGCAAGTGCAAAGCTTATCCCACTGATGGAATATGCAGAGGTAAAGCTATTAGCTCTTATCTGGCCTGATGATCATTTGTACATGTACAACTCTTTTTCATTCCTCTGGTCACTGTCTGCTGTTTTTGTTTATCACTGAATCATATTTTGTTTCTTTCATATGCAGTTGATCATAGGAAAGGGGTTTTTGTTTAATTCCTCATGATGCCCAGTGCGCTAGAGGAGAACTTTAATATTTTACATTGTTTGGCTCTTTGCTTTTATATAATCATTTGTTAAATTGACCTAATTTTTCCCCCAAATTGTATCAAAGTCATCTTCCCTGAATGCTTTAAGGAATAGTCCTGTTTGCACTGATGAGCTTAAAAATAACATACATCAAGAGAGAAAAACAAGTAATTAAAATGCAGAGAATTCCTGTTCAGGTTCCCCCCACCCTTAACCTCCCCAGAGGGTCAGTAAGGGAGGTCAGCACTCCAAACGCAATTAATTCAAATATATGCTTCTGAAAAATGGCAAAAAAAAAAAAAAAGCCCCTGAAGAGACATCAATTTTTCTTACACATATACAAAAAGAAATAGAATTTCTCTGTATCTCTCAACACACGCTCTCAGAGTTACATAAATGCACATAATAGCCTTCCTATGAGCGCACATGCGTACACACTTCTAAATGAGACCCATGTCTGAAGGTGAAAGGAAATGGGGAAAGGAAGTTTATGGCATTTAGGTAGACATCAGAGAGTATGCAGTGGTTCAATTTGTTGAGGAGATAAATTTTGAAAGATTTATATTTTTAATATGTTTTTCTTAGAGAAAAATTAAGAAGCATTACCCTCACTTTCCTTAATTATAATAGTGAAAAAGATAAAAGGGAATCTAGTCTGTGAGGCAGATGGGGTCTCAAGTATTAGTTATAAGCATATGTGAAATTTCCAATAGCAGCAAACTGCCTATGGTGAATTGGACTAGAATGAGCCCCTCCCATCACCCTGTACCTTTCTCTGAGGCTGATTATCAACACAAGAGGGGTGCATAGATCACCTCTTGACAGAGGGGAAGGGAAACAGTTTTAAGGGTGGAAGCCTGGGGCACTCTTACTGAGGTACAGAAACCCCATGATCACATTATGGTATTATTAGCTATGACAAAATCCCAATAGGCTTGACCTTTCAGATTGGCTGAGCAGTTGGAATCTAAGAGCTCTGCCCCACGTCATCCAACCTCTGAAACCGAGCCTGAGAAGGAGGACAGGAGTGCAGAACTTTCATTCATTCCTGACACCGTCAGCTCAAGCTGAAAGTGAAGCATTGGAACTAATACCTAGGCTTCCATTTTTGCAAGTATAGTTTGAGTTCCAGGGACTTTCTATTCTGTAACCCTCTATAAGACTTCTGGAAAGATTCCTTAAGGAATATAACAGCTTTTAATATATATAACATTAACTTTAGGAACAAAAATACAGTTTGTTGCAAATCTGAAGATATTTTACTTTACAACTATATCATTTATAAACTATGTGAATGTGGGAAACTTGCTTCTATTTTCTCATTGGTAAAATGTAGAATGTACAAAGTGATGTCAAGTAAATGCCCTCTGAAAATTACACATGTAAGATAAAATCATCCATTAAAGGAAAAGTAATGGTCTAAATAGTAAAGAAATCAGAAGTAAAAGATCCCATTCCAATCCCTCTAAGTCAAAGGAAAGTGATAAAGAATTTATCATAAAAGAAGATATCAGTATAATAGAGAAGCTACTCTACATATGATAAACCCTAAGAGTTGTTTCCAGAGGCCCTCTTGTTGCTCAGATGTGGCCTCTTTCTGTCCAAGCCCAACTCTAAAGTAAAATCATTACCCTCCCCCACTACATGGGCCATGATGTCAAGGGATGTAAGTCTCCTTGGCAACGTAGGACATGACCACCAGGGGTGAACCTTGCCCTGGGACCGTGGGAATGACAATGCCTACCTGAACAAAATGGGGAAAAGAAAGGTAACAAAATTAGGTATCAGTGGCTAAGAGATTTCAAATAGAGTTGAGAAGCTGTTTTGGAGGTTACTCTTGCACTAGCTTCAGCTAGATATTGCTAACTGCCATGGTATGCCAACTCCCAACAAAAAACATTCCTGCAAACCTGAAAGAATACCCAGGGTTCTATCTGAGACTCTATAAAGTTTCACTCACTAAGTGTTTTTTTCAGAAACCTAAAACCTCCAGATGATTTCTAGCCAGATAAGCCCTGAAACCCAGTTACCAGTCTCTCCAAGAGCATCAACCAGTTGCATCCCCCTACCACATAATGTTGATACCCTTTTTCAACATGAACAAGTTAGAATAGCCATTGTTTAAATATCTCTAAAGAATAGGAGAAGGATCAAAGGAGAAGGAGGAGTTGTGTCAGAAAAGATAGGGTTTAACAAATGAGTATGACTGCTGAATCATTATACTGATATTTCGTTTTTCTCCAGTGTCTTGGAGCAGCCAGAAGAAAACCCTTGAAGTGGTAAAACTGTAACCCATACCATACTTTGAAATTTGTTCTAAAACTACTTACTGAACTGTATTTTAAATTGTATCATTTTTTGTATATACATTATATTTCACAGTAAAACATGTTAAAAAAACTATCATAGGAACATAGGAGGAGAAGTAAAAAATGAGAATAGAATCTTAACCTTCTCAATTCAGAAGGGACGGTCCGAAGTCCCTATTGTTTTTACCTATTGTGCTGGTTTGAACCTATTATGTACCCCAGAAAAGCCGGTGTTCTTTTAATCCATCCCTTTGGCGGGAGACCTATTATAGATTGGGACCTTTTGGTTAGGTTGTTTCAACTGAAATGTGACCCAGCCCATCCAAGGTGGATCTTAATTCCCTTGCTGGAGTCCTTTATGAGAGGATAAAAGACAGATGAAACTCAGAGAGAGCTCAGAGAAGGAAAGCACCCTAGGAGAAGCCAGAAGAACCCACAGGAGCTGAGAGACCCATTTTAAAACCAGAATCAAGGAGAGAAAGACAAGCAAACATTACCATGTGCCTTCTAGGGTGACAGAGGGACCCCGGATGCCAGCAGCCTTTCCTCAGAAATGGTATTTCCGCCTTGATACCTCAATTCAGAAATTTTCATGGCCTTAGAATTTTAACTTGTAACTTAATAAATCCCCATTGTTAAAGTAAACTCACTTCTCGTATATTGCATTTTGGCAGCTTTAGTAAACTAAAACACCCCTCTTTAGGTCCAAATATTAGTAGTTCATTTATTTAAAATTATTTCCACCCATTCATTAGAAAAATATCTATTTAGCACTTATTATTCATCAAGCACTGGGTTATCTTAAGAAAAATAAAATCTTTAAAAACAGATCCAGTTTATGCCCTCAGCAAAGCTTACAATCTGATAGAAGAGACACGCATTATCTAATCATGCACAAAAAGAAGAATTGCAATTGTGGTACCTGGTGCTATATGAGCACCAGACAGGAGGATTAATTAGGGTGGTCAGGGAAGCCCTCAAGAGGAAATGACACTTCATCATAGACATGAACTATCAGTTTATAGTTCATGAAGACTGCTTCATAAACTATCAGTTTATAGTTCATGAAGACTGCTTCTTCACGGACTCCCATTTCAGTCTTTTCCAAACATTCCCCAGGATGATGTTTTGAAAGCATGTGACAGAAATGATTCTTTGAGTTCAATAAACCATTGCATTTTCCACCTGGACGTACACAAACTCTCTTTTTCAGCCTGCACTGAATCTGGGTGGGCTGCAAGACTAGGTCTTGTCAAGGGAATGGTGAGCAGTTGTGGGATACACAAGTGCAATTCAAAGTGTGGTCAGTAGACCAATGATGGTCTCAAACTATTGTTATTGGTCTGTGCCAAGATTAAAAACTTGCACCAGAATATAATTGTCTATGACATTAACACTTTTGTTTTAAGTGACATTTATTATGGACATTTCATTTAGAACATTATTAGATTTACAGAAAAACTGAGATCATACAGAGTACCCATATCTAGTTTCCCCTACTGTTATCATTATTTTAAAATATTTTTATTGAGAAATCTTCACACACCTGCAGTCCATACATGGTGTACAATCAATGGTTTGCAATATCATCAAATAGTTGTGTATTCATCACCATGATCATCTTTATAACATTTGCATCTCTCCAGAAAAAGAAATAAAAAGAAAAAATTAAAAATTCATGCATCCCATACCCTCCCTCTCATTGACCACTAGTATTTTAATTTACCCAATTTATTTTATCCCTTATCCCCCCTGTTATTTATTTATTTATTAGTCTTATTTTTTTTTCACTTATCTGCCCATACCCTAGATAAAAGGAGCATCAGACTCAAGACTCTCACAATGATACAGTCACATTGTAAAAGCTATATCACTACGCAATTGTTTTCAAGTATCAAGGCTACTGGAAAGCAGCTCAACAGCTTCAGGTACTTCCCTCCAGCCAGTCCAATATACCATAAACTAAAAAGGGTTATCTATAGAATACATAAGAATAACCTCCAGGATAACCTCTCAACTCTATTTGAAATCTCTCAGCCACTAAAGCTTTATTTTGTGTTATTTCTCTCTACTCCCTTTTGGTCAAGAAGACTTTCTCAATCCTGTGATTCTAGGTCCTGGCTTATTCCAGGAGATCTGTCCCACACTGCCAGGAGATTTATATCCCTGGGAGTCATGTCCCACACAGTGAGAGAGGGCAGCGAGTTCACCTACTGAGTTGGCTTAGAAAGAGATGCCACATCTGGGTAACAAAAGAGGTTCTCTGGGAGTGACTGTTAGGCATACATATAAGTACACTTAACTTCTCCTTTGTAGGAACAAGTTTAAAGGGGAGAACCTCAAGGTGGAGGGCTCAGCCCACTGACCAGATCATCCCCACTGCTTGCATGGATACCAGGAAATTCCCCAAATGGGGAAGATGGATATTTCCTCCTTCCTCCTCAGTCCCCCAAGCAAATGCTACTTTATTCACTGCCCAAATCACTCTGGGATAATTGGGGCATCACACTAACCTGGACAAACCAACAAGATCTCATGCCCTATTATTAGCATATTACATTAATATGATATATTTGTTACAGCTAATGAACCAATATTTACACATTATCATTAGCCAAAGTCTATATTTCATTCAAGTTTCCTTAGTTTTTACCTAATGTCCTTTTTTTGTTCTAGGATCCCATCTAAATAACCATATAATAGTCGATTGCCATGTCTCTTGATACTCCTTTTACTTGTGGCAGTTTCTCAGAATTTTCTTGTTTTTGATGACCATTAACAGTTTTAAGGAGTACTGTTCAGGTATTTTGTAGAATGCAGAATTGTGAATTTCCAGGGTGATTTTTTTTTTCATGATTAGGCTGGGGTTACATGTTTTGGGGAGGGAAATCACAGAGAGAAAGAGCCAATTTTATCACATCTTATTAAAAGTACATACTGTCACCCTTGATGTTGACCTTGATCACCTGGCTGAGATAATGTTCATAAGCTTTCTCTACTCTAAAGTTACTCTTTTCCCCCCTTTCTAAACTGGACCCTTTGGGATGAAGTCACTATGCATCCCATAGTGAAGAAGTAGAGTTTTACTTTATCTCCTCAAGGGGAGTATCTACATTAGTGATTTGGAATTTGCATTGGATATCTCGTCTTCCCATTTAATTATATTTCCAATCATTTATTTATACCACCATGGACTGGCAGACATTGATTTTATAATTTGGGTTACAATTCAACATTTATTTATATTTTTTATTTATTACTGAAATAGTGGTGCTAAAGTGGCCAAATACAATAGCAGATTTGCCTATTTCTTCTTTCACATGATCACTTTTTACACTGTTTTTAGGAACATACAGATTTAGGATTCTGATGTCTTATTTGGGAATTGACCTCAATTAGTATTTAGTGGCCTTGATTTTCCCAAATTTGTTGTCCTTTTCCTGAAATCGTCTTTGTTTGAAATTAATATAGTTACTATACTTTCCTTTTGATTAGTGTTAACATGGTATATCTTTCTCCATTCCTTTACTTTGAGCCTATCTGTATGTATTTAAAATGGGTTCCTTGTAGGCAATATATTTCGTTTGTGTTTCCTTACCCACTCGGAAAATCTTTACCTTTTATTGGTATATTTAGACCATTCACATTTAATGTGATTTTTTATATAATTTGATTAATATTTGCCATGTATTTAACTGTTTCATATCTGTTTAATTCTTTAATTTCTTCTCTTCTTCCTTCCTTAGTTTGTTTTTGTTTTTGTTTTTGGGAGAGATGCATAGTCTGGGAAACGAAACTGGGTCCTTTCCTAGTTTAATTGAGCATTTTTTATGAATCTATTTTCTACCTTCTCTTATACTGTCCAGTATACTTCCTTTGCAAACAAAAAATTTAGTGACTGACCTAGATTTGCCAGTATACATTTTTTAACTAATCTAAGTCCATTTTCAGATAATGCTACCACTTCACATATAGTGCAGGTACCTCATAACAAAGTATTCACAATACCTCCCTCCCATCCCTAAAAAAAATATATTGTTCCCATTCATTTCACTGATCCATGTGTTATACTCAACAAATATATTGTTAGTATTATTTTTAACAGAAATTTATCTTTTAGATCAATTTAGAATGGGAGAAATAAAATATTTTATTTTACCTTTTTTCTTTTCTGACTCTCTTCTTTATGTACCTCCAAGTTTCTGACCCATATCATTTTCATTCTCCCTGAAGAACTTTTAACATTTTTTTATACAGCATGTCTGCTAGCAATTAATTCCCTCATATTTTATTTGAAATTTTTAAATTTTTCTTTACCTTTTGAAGGATGGCGTCAATGGATATCTGAGTTGGTTTGCCTTTTCTTTTAGCATTTTAAATATTTAAATATTTCACTCAATTCTCTTCTTGCTTGCATGGTTTCTGATAAGAAATCCCTGTAATTCTCACCCTTTGTTCTCTATAGATAAGGTGTGATTTTTTTCCGATGGCATCTTTCAAGATTTTAGCTATGTTTTGGTTTTCTGCTGCTCAATATAATATGACCACGTGCAGTGTCTTTTGTTTTTTATCTTGCTTGGTGTTTTCTGAGTCTGCTAGATCTCTGATTTGGGTGTCTGCTATTAAATTTTGAATGTTCACAGCCATTATTACTTCAAATATTTCTTCTGCTCTATTCGCTCTTTATTTTCCTTTTGGTATTCTAGTTGTACAAATGTTAAATCTTTTGAAATCTTCCCACAGTTTTTGGATGTTCTAGTCTTCTTTTTTTTCTTTCTGTTTTTTTTTTTTTTTTTCCTTCACTCTTGATTCTTTTTGCATTTAAGTTTGGGAGGTTTCTAATGATCTATCTTCAATGTCACTGATTATTTCCTTGGTTATGTTGTCCAGTCTACTGACGATTCAGAAAAAATCACCTTCATTCATTTTAGAGTGCTTTTAGATTTCTGACATTTCTTTTTCATGAATTCTTTTAGTATTTACCTTCTGTTACATTACCCATTTATTCTTGCATGTTTTCTATTTTTTCTATTAAAGCCATTAACATAATAGTTATAGGAATGTTTCCTGTCTGAAAATTCTAACGTATTTGTCATATCTAAGTCTAATTTTGATGGCTACTTTGTTTAGATTGTATTTTTTTCCTTTGCCTTTGGCCTGGTTTATTTCTTGTTGTTGTTGTTGTTGAAAGCCAGATATTCCTATTGCATAATAGGAACTGAAGCAAACAGACCTTTCAGTATGAGTGATTATGTTAATTTGGCCGGGAGTTGGGATGTGTTTAATGTTTGCTGCCGCTGTAGGTGCCAGAGATCTTAATTCTTCTGTGTCCTTATTGTGGCTCTTTTCTTGACTTTTGTCTTTTCTAAGGTATTCCTTCTCAGAGAAAGTCTGCATCTTGTACCTTTTTTTTAGCTCTAATCCACTGTTACTGTACTGGAGACTTGTTGGAATGGTGGTAAGGCATGGGAGAAGGGGATGGCCAACAATCCCATGGTTAAATCTCAGTCTTTTAGTGGGCTTACACATATACATGTGCTGTGAACATCATTTATATAGCATCTTATTTCCCCATTTAGTGAGACAGAAAGGCAAGAAGAAACTAGATTGTGAATAATACCATTCTTCAAGCTGGGATAAAGCTCTGGCAAAGTTATTTCCCCTGGAGAATAGCCCTGTGCTAAGGAAAATGCTCTGAGCATATTTTACAATGATTTCCCTTCTTCTCCTCTCCTCTGCCAGAGTCACGAAGGGATATTTCTTGAATCTTTACCATGAAAACTTGTTGGTGTTCCTGGAGGGAATTTCACAAATATGTGGGAGTCCCCTTAAGACTGTAACCCCAAGAAATTTCTCACTCTCATACTAGTCCATATATGTCAAAATTACCATTGAAGTGATCCTACCAGTTTGGCTCCAGTGGCTTCCATTCCAGGTTTTCAGATCTCACCTGTGACTCGAGATCTCCTGTCTCTCCAGATTTTGTGGTCTCAGTTTTCCCTGCTACTTCTGTTCTTTGAAAGGCCTAAGTGATGTTGGTGACTTTCAATTTACTCACATTTTTTTTTATTGTTCTAAGGATAGGAGTGATGATTTCCAAGCTGAAATCAGAAGTCCTGACTTTTTCGTAGCATAACTTCCTTGAAGAAGGAAGCAGTGTTTTGGTTTAGATTATGGTTGAGCTTCACATCATGTCACTAATACATGCTGCTTCAAGTTTTTCACCTTAAAGTTTCCTGAAAGAGCCTCCACTTATTTTCCCATTACCCTGTCTTTCTTCACTCACTAGTCACCTGAGTGTAAAAGACAGTGGAGGAATTAATGAAGATCTAAAATATGGTAATGCCACAAGATGGAAGGAGCTGGGATCTCTGAGTCACCCAATATCTGCAGAGGAGCTGCTCAGAAAAGTCCCTGACTAGAGACACCAGCATCAAATTTTGTGTTCATGAAATAAATTTCTATTTTGTTAAGACCCTGAAATCTTGGAGTTATTTTTCATAGCATCTAGCCATAATTAGCCTAATTCAAAGCACATGTCAGGTCATATCTGTTCTAAAGTTTCTATTGAACTCTTATCTCAATTTTTGTAAAAGTCAAAAGTATTTACAATGGTCCCTATGGCCAACCATATACAGAATGACCTCCACCACCTGACCTTGTTACTCTTACTTCATCTCCTACCACCTTCTCATTCATTCACTCTATTCCATCTACTCCAGTCCTATCTATATAAACCAACCAGGCATGCTTACCTCTCTGGACTTTTTATCTGCTTTGCCCAGAACTCTTGTCTCAGATATCGCTTAGTGCATTCTCCCTCACCTTTTCAGTGCTTTTTTTTTGGCATGGGCAAGCTCTTGGAATCAAACCCTGGTCTCTGGCATGGCAGGTGAGAATTTTACCACTGAGTCACCATTGTACTGCCCTCTCCCTCACCTTTTTCATATGACAGCGAGGCAACTGGATACACAGTTCTGCTCATAGGGCAGTTCTGGGCTGGAATCACAAATATTTGAATCATTTCTATATTTAAGTACACAAGGGAGATGTGTTAGGGAGAAGGTAGTTGGAAGAGCATTAGGACAAAGCCTCAAGGCACTCTGACACTGACTGACCAGAAAGCAGAAGGTGAAATTTCAAAGGATGCTGAGAAGTAACAGCCAGATGGGTAAGAGGAAAATCAAGAGTGATATTTAATATAAGGTGACAAGGGTAAAGGGTGTTTCAAGAAGAATGATGTATTAACCTGCAAGATCCTACTAAGAAGGGACAGGACATAGAAAGAGAACTTAAAAATGTTCATTGGCTTTAGCAATATGGATCCCACATATGAACTTATCGTGACTATTATGATGGAGTGATTGAGATGAACGCCAGCAGTAAAGGTTTATGTAGGGCATGGAAGATGAGGAAGTGGATTAAAAGAATACAGACAACATCCTTGAGAATTTGTAGAAAGGATTCTGAGAGAGCTAGGATGATAGCTGGAAAAGGAAGAAGTTCCTTTCTTTTTTTTAAGGCTGATATTTGAGTGTATCGTAAAAATAATGGTAAGTATCTGGAAGACAGGGAGATGTTAAGAATGCAAGATAAGTAGGATTGCCAATAGCAAAAGGTTCATGAAAATCAAAACAGCCAAGGAGAGAATAAGGTCGGAGAGTAGAAAGATGAGAGTTTTTGCCTCTCACGAAATTCTTCCATATATAAACTTTTAAAAATTGTACAGTCCATAGCTGGACATAGATATAGTCAGAGATCCCTGTGACTCCTGTAAAAACTATTTGATATTGTGACGTAAATTTATTTCTTGTCTGCACTCTCACAACAGCCTTGTCCCTAGTTTCTCTGCCTCCAGACTTACCTACCAGCTTTGATTTTTCTCTGAATCTGCCACCAGTGTTATTTATAAAATACAAATATGTTCAAATAAAAAAGAAATAGAAGAAAAGAGAAAAGGAGACAAGGAGAAAGGAAAGAAAATCAATGAAATGAAGGGAAGTAGTAGGGATGGGGAAGGAAAAGGAAGTAAAGGAAGAAAAATCTGTGTAAAACATATTGGCTCCTGGTACCTAACAAAACCCATCCTTTAGACAGAGGTTCACAAACTATAACACAGGGCCAAATCCTGACCATATCTGTTATTGTAAATAAAGTTTTATTAGAACACAGCCACACCCATTTACTTATGTATTGTCTACAATTGTTTTCGTGCTACAACAGCAGAATTGAGCAATAGCAACAGAGACCATCTGACCCACAAATCTGAAAGTGTTTACTGTCTGCCCTTACAGGAAAAGTTTGTCATCCCCTAACTTTTGAATGTGTCAGTATGGTCAGCATTAAGACCGGATGACCTCTTCAGTTCTTTTCTCCCTCACATCTCACTCTCCTGCCATTCTGAACTCCTCTTGTACCTGCTAATTCTTATCATTCTATGTCTGCATAGACTCCTCCTCTTTGTCCAGTAAACTTACTTCATCCCTTAGAGCACAGTTAGCTGTCGTCTTCTTTAAATCAGTCTTTTCCTTTCTCATAAACTTCCCAGTACCCTATGGCTATCACAGGACACTGAAATATAATGTCCATATCAGAACTTTCTGCAATGATGGAATTGTTCTCTATCTGTACTGTTATATATTGCAGCCACTAGTCCCATGTGACTATAGACTTCTTGAAGTATGACTAGTCCAGCTGAGAAACTGAATTTTTAATTACATTTAACTTTATTTAATTGAAACTTAAGTTTAAGTAACCACATAGTGCAAGTGACTGTTTGTTGGACAGCCTAGGTCTATATATTTGTCAATTTCATTAGACATGACACTATTCCCTGTACCTCCATTGCCTTGTATATGGTAGTGGGTGCTGTATTGAACTATTATTGGAAGCAAATAAATACATGAAGAAAAGGAACAGCAAACTTGATTCAGAACACACCCTTTGTATTGAAGTTCAAGGGGTTAGTAATAGTTTGTGCATCACCCAGGTACACCTCACCATATAAAACCACCCCTCTTGTTTTAGGGTCAGGGCTATGTGAGGATTTTTTTGAAGAAGAAGAAGAATTCTGGACCTTCATAAAAATAATCAGTAGTGCAATGTTTAAAGGCACAACCCTTGTGAAGGGTCTTCTGGCTCCATTTTTGGTATAATGGCATTGCTTTGAAATACAACTCTGAGCCACAGTCAAGAATGGTATCTGATGTGGGATAGACAGGAGCTTGAACACTGACTCCATTCTTATCAGCTGTGTAAATTTAAAAAGCCTTTGACCTATTTAGATCATAATTTCCTCATCTATAAAATGAGAATAATATCCATAGCATATGTTATGAATACATATCAAGATAATACACATAAAGTCAATAATCCAATACTTAGCAGAGAGCACATGCTCAATAAATATTGTGATTTCTATGAGCCCATGACCACAGGGAGTCTAACACAATCCACAGCCAAAATTGTTTCCAGATGGATTCTGTGTGGGGAAGTCACTGTGAGAATCTGCAATGATTCAAGAGACCCTAAAAAGCACCATGTCTTCAGAAATCTTTTGTACTCAACTGCCATCATTATCATAAGGAAAGGAAACAAATTGTGTGAAATGAAAATATGTTGCCAATATGAGGCAATGGTTAAATGAATGGCAAGTATATGAGATTAGTTAGTGTTTCCCAGAAGGACATCAGGAATCAAACAGAAGTCAGAGATGTTTAATTTGGGGGAGGATTGACTAGAGAGAAGGAGAAACAATTGTAAATATTATAATGATCTAGACCAGGGTCCTAAGGAGAGGTCCTGGTCCGATATAGAAACAAACAAACATAAAATAACAAAAGAGCATTACAATAACCTTGCCTAATTCTAAAATAAAATCTAGTTCCTTCTTTAGGGCTGGCACTGAAGTTATATGTTCCAGCAGAATGTCGACGTGGAGATGGTATCCCATGGACTGCTGGATTCATTCATTATGTTGTCCAGGGGGTAGTTCTGGGTAAAAATACCAATTTCTGAAATGTCAAATTGGATTAATCATTCATGGATTACTTTTTTCAAACACCTATTGATAATTAGCTAAGGGGTCATGTCATGCAGCCAGGTTTCATTTTATAAGTTAATGTCCTTGAATCCAATGAGAGGCTGAGGAGCAGCAGGGAGAGGAAGATTCCTGCCCTAGTTTTCAGACAAGTTGGTTTATAACCCCAGGTCCCAGGCCAGCCTTTTCTTAAACTCATCTCTTAGCAAGTTCCTCCACACTTCTCTACCTCCTGTTCAGCCCTATTTCCCCTCTACCTGCTTCCTTTTCTCCAGGTGACCTGGTTTTCCTACTAATTCTTCAACTAGCTATTTTCATTCTCACTGCAGCTATTTATTCACGTCACTAACCTGACCCAGAATTCATTCTCTCCTCCATTTAAAATCTTTTATACAGTTTACTCCAAGTTCCAGCTCCTGCAGGAGAATTCTATGACTACCTAGCCCATAATGGTCAGCAATTATTAGGCACATACTCTGTACAGATTATTACATGTTTTAACTAATTTAATCTTCATAGTAGCTGCAATAGTCAATGATATTATCTCTACCTTATAGGTGAGGAAACTGAGGTAGAGAGTGAGGTTAACAGAGGGGCCACACAGCTAATGAATGGTGGAAATGGGGTGGAATCTGAACAATCTGACTGTAGGGCCCCTGCATTTAGCCTCTACCTGAAAATGGCTCTCACCATACTGGGGCTCCACTTCATCCTTCTGTCAGTAACATAATTTATTATTTAACTACTCTTGGTTTCATAGATGAGTGTCTTACCTCATATAATATAATCAGTTCCAAAACTGGGACCATGTCTTACAGTTTTCTGTATCTTGATCAGCACATAACACAGAACCAGGCACATAGTAACTATTAAATAAATACATTTCAACTGATATGTATCCTTATCCAGACAAGTAATAAAAGGGGGATAATAACACAATAAATGCAAATTCAAATAGTGTTATCTATGTGCATCTAAAATACATGTTTCTGCATATTTAATGGGACTCAAAAGAGCATGACTTAAAACACTCAACAAATACCCTTCACATCAGCATCCATAACCATAGCTCAGAAAGAAAATATAGGAAATGTTCTTTTACCCCTTGATTCTGAAAGGGCCACAGCTGAGTACAGAAGTAGAGTCAGCAAGCCCCTCCCCTGACGTTCAGCCCCAACGTGTTCTTTCCTTCATGTATGCTACATTAGGAATCTGCGTGGAACAATTTATATGTAGACATTTCGATAGGATGTGAGACCCCAGGCCCAAAGAAATTTAAGACATCACCAACTATGAGATATAATTTCTGTTCTGTCAGTGTGAATTTGGCCAGAGAGTCTTAAGCCTTCCACAATCTTGGACCTCGGTATTCTCACTTAAAAATGGAGTTCATAAGCTACCTGATTAATTCATGGACTAGCAATGAGGAATGTTAAAAACATGTGTTTAAATACTTTGAAAAGAGCCTAAAGTATTAAATAATACCAAATAATAATAATAATTGAGGAAGTGGAGACATATTTGCTCTTAAGTGTGATGCTTTGGCAAAGCACATGACTTCATACAGTCCAATCTGTTCCCTAAGGTGGGGTCATGAGAAGTTGACCTCTGAAAGATGGGGTCCCAGTCTACTAATGAAGAACTTGCTTCTCTAGATCAAGGGGAGAGGATCTCATTTTTGAAGTTTCTTTTTCCTTGGAAACTGTAATTAACTGTATACATATAATTGGGAAGAAGTGGGGGAAAATGTTTTTCCCACTTCTAAGCCCCTTTCTCTCAGCCTCAAACTTTTTGAGAAATAGACTAAATGTTTCTATGTAAGTGGTGTACAAATATATGAAGGAAGTCTGTGATATCAGCATATTCTAGCTCCCTAACAAAAGTCTTCTAATCTCCAAATCCCATGATCATTATTTTGCATAACAAA
Source organism: Tamandua tetradactyla (assembly GCF_023851605.1). NCBI lineage: Eukaryota > Metazoa > Chordata > Mammalia > Pilosa > Myrmecophagidae > Tamandua > Tamandua tetradactyla. The sequence continues at coordinate 40,754,702 of NC_135344.1, forward strand.
TGAAATTAACAGTTTTAATTAAGTATACAAACTAGTGACTTGGAAAATGCTGACTTTCACTGGATTCTAATTTATTAGCAAATAAAAGTTATCTAAATATGCACATATCTAGTATTTTCAGGCAGAGGAAGAAGTATTTGATTTTTCAATTTAGTAGGAAATGTAAATGTTGAAGCACACCTGATGTTATCATTAGTTTTCGTGAGTGTTTTCTCTACAATAAACATGCATCTGGCCCAGGTTTGGAAATTCTTCATGGTCTGGAAAGGGTAAGAATTTCAAAGATAATTCTTGTCCCAATTGCATTTTCCATGCCATGATGTCTAAAACACAGTGTTTGACATGTCATCAAAACAAAGCTCACTCTTATGCTGTAGGACAAAAAGAAATTGAACACTTTAGGATACTTTAAAATTTCATCTTTTGCTTGATAATCACTAGAAGCTGCCTTTGCACATGAATTTCAAGGCCAGTGGGCACTTATTAAGGTAATAAAAGGCCAATAAAAAGAGTTGTGTGCTATTTTTTGAACCTGAATTATCTGCTTAATTGCCTTGTCTCTCCATCTTCTAGATATTAGAACTGCCCAAGGCTAAAAGGATGGCAAAATGGGGATAGAGGAGGATGGGAGATGATGAGATGCTAGGAATGAAAATGGACGTTATCAAGTGGTTTAATAATATTTTTTATCCTAGCGATTTTAAAAAATGTTTAAGATTATGATTAAGTTCCTGTGGAAACTCTATAAAGAGCTCTCTTATTCTGAAATCTTTTTTTTCCCCACAGAAAGTGTTATGCATGATGGGAAGATTCCTCTGTAGCCAAAACCCTGAGTTGATTTTCTCAGGATGGTAGGCAATAGCTGTCCACCACTGTAGAAAACAAATCATGGAAGCCAAGCCATTCTACAAACAGATGGAAAAGCTATAATTTAAGGATTTGATTGGGTACTCATATATATACTTCAGGTGATGTTTCAATTTGCTAATGCTGCTAGAATGCAATATGCCAGAAATAGATTGGCTTTTACAAAGAGGATTTATTAGGTTACAAACTTACAGTTCTAAGGCCATGAAAATGTCCAAAGTGAGGCATCAACAAGAGTATACCTTCACTCTAGAAAGGCAGATCACTTCTGAGGTTTCTCTGTTGCATGGGAAGGCACATGGCAATGTCTGCTGGCTCTTTACTCCCAGGTTTCATTGCTTTCAACTCCTGATTCTAGTGGCCTCCTCTCTGAGCTTTTGTGGGTCCTCACTTAGCTTCTTTGGGGAAAACTCTGTATTCCATCTCTTAGCTTAGCATCTCCAAACATCTGTGTCTTGGTCTCATTTCTCTCCTCTCTATGTCAGTTCTGAGCTCTCTCTTTCACTCCATGAGCTTTTATAAGGACTCTAGTAACTTAATTAAGACCCATCTTGAATGGGTGAGGTCACATTTCCATCTAATCAAATGGTCACACCCACAACGGGTGGATCACAACTCTACGGAAACAATCTAATCAAAAGATCCCATCCCACAATAGGTCTGCCCTCACAAGACTGGATTAGGATTAAAAGAACATGGCTTTTCTGTGGTACATAACAGTTTCAAACCAGCACAGGTGATATATAAGTTTTTATTTTCAGATGAAAGATATTTTAGAATATGCAACTTGAGTTTATGACCAATGGAGATTGGCAAGGTAGAAGTAAGGAGTGGTTCGTCATGTGCTTCCCCATCAATAGAGTAGCTGCATCTCCTGCCCAGAAATATCATATCCTTTTTCAAAAGAACTAACAGTTAAAAAATTTAACACAAAGGAGTTCCTTTCAAACACCTCTTCCTTTTGCCCTTTCCTGGCCTTGCAATGGTACAGTGAGTTAGGTTGGGGAGAAGGGGACAACTGCCGTCTAGAGTTTCTCACTGACCCCATTCTCCTTAGCATGATAGTAGGAGTCCTAGCCCCTCAAGGATGAAGAGGTTGCAGCACACTTTCTCTTGTGGAGATATCAGAAATATTCCAGGAGACCTCCCTCTACCTCCTCCTTACCCCATTCAGCATAAGAACAAATTCACTCCTAATGTACTTCCCACAATAGGAGCAATTTCTGGCATCTACTCCAGTGGGAAGGGAAGTGGAAATCCAATTTCTTAGAAGGCCCCTTTCTCAGTGATCATGGAATTTTATTCTGACTTTCTCCTAAAATGGGGGTTCAAGAATAGGGTGGAGACACTCTTAACACACTTTGTGGATTTTTATCAAAAGATAGCAAGCATGCAAGAAATGTACAGAAAAATATTTAATTTACAAAGAAAGTGAACATATGTAGGTAATAAAAAAATTAAAAAATATTACCAGACCCCAGAAACCTGCCTGGTTGTGTTTCCTTTTGGTCATCCCCTCCTATCCCAGCCCAACTAAGGAAAACCGCTATCTTAACTTCTAATGCTATAGATTTTGTCTGTTCTTGGAATGTATAAAAGTGGAATCAAACTGTTTATGTCATTTATGTCTGGCTTCTTTTACTCAATAATATGCCTGTGAAGTTCTTCCATGCTGTTGCATTCAGTTAGAATCCATTCATTTTCATTGCTGTACAATGTTTTATGGTGTGAATTTATGAAAAGATATTTATCCATTAGAATCTTCAGGGTCTTTGGGTAGCTTCCATTTTTAGTAAATTATCAACAGTGTTGCTGTGAATAATTCTTATTTTTTATATCATGTCTTTTATTGGACATATGCACTCATTTATCTTGGGTGTATTTCTCAAGTAGAATTGCTGGGTCATAGGGTATGCATATGTTCAACTTTAATAGGTACTTAAATAGTTGTTCAAAGTAGTTATACCAATTTAAATTCCTACCAGTAATGAATGAGAGATCCAGACATTCCATATCTATACTAGTAGTTTAATATTATTTCGCTCTGTTTTTCCTTGTTGTGGTGATGGTGTTGAGTTATGGTTTTTATTGCATTATGGTTTTAATTTGCACTTCCCTATGACTAATTTTTTTCTGTTTATTGGCCATTTGAATGTCCTCTTGTATAAGATGCCTGCTCAAGTCTTTTCTCAACTTTTCCATTGAATCGTCTTTTATTTTCTTTTTAATTGATTGGTAGAAGTTCTTTATATATTCTGACTATGAATCCTTTATTGGACATGCTTTGCTATTATCTTCTTCCATTCCTATAGGGCTGCTTTTTCACTCTTAATGGTGCCTTTTGATGATTACAAGTCCTTAATTCTTATTGTTAAAGCATTTTGTATTCTACTTAAGAAATTTTGTCTACTACAAAGTCATGGTGATACTTTTCCTATGTTTTCTCTTAAAAGTGTAATTGTTTTACCTTTCATATTTAGGTCTACAATCCATTTCAGATTGCTCTTAGAACATTTTGTCATATATTCCTTTGATGCTTAAATTTTGATTCAGAGTACTATAAAAACATTTTCATTTGAATTAACCTAATACTGATGAAATTTTCTTGAATATTTTCCAGACTGAACTCCATGAACTCAGTGTAATTCTATGATTAATTTCCTATTCAGAGTAAATTGTTTTCAGTCTTTTAGACTTCATTTACATATTTTTTAAAAACATGTCAGCTGTGATTAAATACTTAGGATTAAATTTTACAATGAAGATATGATTCAATATCAAAGATATATTCTCCTATATTGAGTTATTTTTATATGCTTTTTTCACCAAACCAAATTTCTTTTGGTCAAATTTTAACAAACCTGAATTTGACAAAAATATAAGATTATTTCTGCCATTTATAGTAAATATATTTAAACATGTAACAATTACCATCACTTCAAATACTATCTATATAAGAATTGAATAAAGCCTAGGAGATGGCATTATTTATTAACATGGAACATATGAGTTTTCTTCAATTAATTAAAAAAACAGAAATAGAAAGAGATGGGATGGGGTGGGAAAGTTCGAGACACAGTCTTATATACCCAGATGTTTGTACATGCCCAATGCATGGCAGGGCAAAACATAACACAGAAAAATGAAAGGATAAACATCCTGCTCCATTCCTAGGAAAAAACATCCCACTCCTCTACCTATCCTTCTAGAGATTCTAGTTGTTCCTACCAGAATTTCTGGTCATTATCCCAATTATATTGATGATGCCTGACTTGGTAAGCACACTTTCAATTTGGGAAGATTCAACTTTTCAATCCCACACGAAAGCAATATTATATAAAATAGTGTAAAGGCAATACAGTGAAAAAAAAAACTCTTTATATCTTTGTTAGGTCTATTCTATTGTAGTGTCAAACAATTTTATTTTATTCTCAAATAGGTTGGAACTTGCCTAGTGGGGCACAAAGATTCACTGATGAATTAAGAGGATTCATTTACCACAGCCCAAGTGAGAGATGGTCAGAACTACTTAGAACTGATTCTAACAAATTGTGAATTCAAAGGTAAGACTGATATTTCAGAGAAAATTGAGGGGTCAAGAAGAACCTGGTTCCTAAGGAAGCTGGGGAAGGGAGTCAAAATTGGCCCAAAGCCAATTCAATATCCAAAGTTTCTTTCCTAATTCCTTTAAGATGTTTTGGATCTTTTTCCAATGCTCCTTGACTCCCCACTCTTTTCTGGCTCCTTCAGCCTGGTAGCTTGCAGGATGACATATATTAAGTGGTTTAATAATTATTTCACATACATCAACCGTATCTCTATATCCCATGCTTCCTGAGGACAAGTGGGGAGCCATGATTGTAAAACAAAAGGGGGGCACATAACTTTGAGTAGTTTTAGGGGGCTATAGAAAGGATTATTTTTACCCGTCATATATTCTCCTTTTTATTTAATTGCCTGAGATTCCAATTCCAGGAACCAAAGCTCTTCATTACATAGTTAGAAGCATGCCTTAATAATATGTGTGATAAACTTCCACTGAAGTATAGATAACATTGTGAGAGCAATTTAGATAATGGAGAGAGACTTCAGATCAGATTTGCTGCCAAAGAGAATCTGAGACAGAGTGGGATACATCAGGAACTGGCCCAAAGATGTATAAAAACGAGTTTAGATGAGAAAATGGGTAGTCAAGGGTAATCTCTCCTATGTAAGATTTTGCACAGCAGCTGGTCCTGAGGATGCTAATTGCATCCTATGCTTTTCTCATGTACCCCTATAGTATTTCAAACTTTAATTTTTGACTTGTTAGCTAAATTTGTGTGATATTAAAATAGCAATAATATATATTTTGTGGATTTGTAGATAAGTCAATTATTGGTTAAATAACTGTCTGTCAGATAAGAAGCATCTTCACATTATGGCTGTTATGTTTGAATAATACATGCTTATTATTGCACAATATGATAAATTGACTTTTCTTTTTTTAAAAAATGTATTACAAGCCTTTCCTTCCTAACAGACAATGTAGGTGCTGCTTGTAATTCCAGGAGTTACCTCTGCTCCCAAATAATGAATGTAAAAGGAAGAGGTTACGCAGATTTATGATGTGATTTCACGGCAATATGGTGAATGCTTGCAACTATAGGGCCTGGTAGAAAGCACAACCTGCTTTTTAACTCAAGCAGTCTGGACCCTATCCTCTGAGGGAGACATAGATATTCTTGTAGCTTAAGGCCATCTTTGAAGCATAGATATACATGACCTGAAAGTTGTAACATTTTGTGAGAATGTGCGGAGAATTTATCTTTTCCAGTCATTCTCGGCATCATTTTTAACAATTGAAAAGCTTTACCCTCGTTATGTGATGCCCTGTTTCTTGCTATAAAAATGAGAAATGTTTTTGTTTCCCCCCAGAAATGTTTGATTAAAAAAAAGATACAAACAACTTGCTGTCAAGCTTTGGTTTTCAGATACAAATTGTGCATTTTACAACTTCACTGAAATAAATGTTATCTTTCCCGAGAGGTCACTGTTCAGAAATGCATAAACAAGAGTTATTGATAACATAAAATTACTCGGTACTTTTCAGAAAAGTAAAGGAAGAAAAATTTGTTTAACATACGGAGATAGTCTTCTTAGTGTCTCTGTTTTCAACCTTGAAACTAATCACAGTGAATTGTGGAAACAATACACACAGTACAGGTAGGATGCAACTTTGATAGAACCCTTTTTCCTCAGGGTTTTCCTTTCTCTCTTTGGGTTTTAGAAAGACACATCTTTCTAATTGGTCTCTCTGCTTGGAGTTTCCCTATCACCACAGCCACAAACACCTGAACATTTTCTTGAAAACTATTGTTAAGATGCACACGAATCTAATTTTAATATCTTTGTGTAGGGGATGCAAGATCCACCTTACTGATGAGTTCTATGTCCACCACAAAGCATTTCAAAACATAACTACATTGTGAACAGTTAAAATTGGGAGAGTGCACACACACACACACACACACACAAAGACAACAAGCATCTTTCTGAATTTTCTCAACCATTAGAACGCTCCTGGTCTGCCACATTTGGGCCCAGATTCTGGTAGGATGAAATTAACCTTCAATTCTCCCCCCTGCCCTTTAATTATTTATATTACCTGCCTGATCCCCTGCAAGGTTTGCATTCTATACTCCCAAGACCCAAAAACAGCCATCACTCCTCATCCTACATATGTGAAACTTTTAATCATACATTCCTTGATGCCACTAGCCTTCTTGAAAGGCCCGCCTTCTGCCTGTTCCTCATCTGACCCTTCAAGCTCTGCCTTCACCCAGGGCCTTGTTGGACCACCATAGTCCATTATGATTTCCCTTTGCTCTGAATTTAAGTTACACCACGTAAATTAGTACTTGATCAAGTTCTATCTTGCTGATAGCCAAGGACAGTCTCAGTTGGACCTTTGATCAAAGTCACCATTTGTTCATGCACAAGTTAAGAGGCAGGGATGAGCTGCCTGCAACTTTGTGCACTAGGCCATAAAATGGTTTTCTGGACTCTAAATCCCCTTTCTTTTCCCTTTCCTCTCAGGAAGAAACTTCACTTCACCCTCTATTATCCCTTTCTGACAGTTCAGAGGAGCAACGGGATCAAGCCGGAAGTTAGTGCATCCCTCTTTCATCTCAAGGCTGGATTAGGGAATCGTTGTCTCCCTAAGGACAGGGATTGTATCTTTCTCCCAGGTACCATGCACAGGGCTAGGAACACCATGGGTAAGCAATAAAAGCATTTGAATGAACTAATGAAGAAAAAAGAGCAGGGTACATGGGCTGAATTTAGCTGAGTCATTTAAGCATGATTAGCTTTAGCAACAAACAGAGCAGGTGGTGGCTAATGCAGTGTGATTCAATGGGAAATGGTCTCTAAGCGGAAGTAACTTCCACCATTCATCACTGTATCTCAAAAATCATTCCTCAGGATCATTTTTAAGAATTCTAACACAATGTAAATATCCCAGAGAGAGGTAGTTCTTGTAAGTTACCAGCTTTTCTTTAAGTAGGATTTCATTCTGTGTGCCTTCTCGCTGTAAGAGCTAGTGAACTGGGGAGAATTTATCCCATAAGAAGGTGGGAGAAAACATGCTAGTTTAGAACACATGGGAAGTGTGTTTCATTCTGCAAACCAAACTCATAAAATCATTAAAAAAGGGAAGATATAATAGCGGACATTTATCTTTACCCTTTCCCTCAGGAAAAAAACTCTTTCTGAGAGCACATGAGCCTAACTACCCCCTACCCACACCCCATTACATGTATGTCAAGACCACATAAGTAATCAGTGTCCCACTAAAGGGCTGGCTCCTCCACACAGCACTGACCTCCATGCCTTGGTCAATGCCACTGACAAATGGTATTTTCTTCATCACCTATTAAATAATTTGTGCTTTGAAAACTGGTCAATGGCTTGAGTCAATTTTCCATGTCATTTTAAAGCAGGCCCTAGCACCAAGACCTGGTTGAGGAGTGAACCTCATTATCCCTCTGATGGGTATAATTGCCCAAGCTCTGTTACTGTGAATGGGAAGACCTGGCCCTGGGAACAGGTGGTCGCCGTTACAGCGTGAAATAAGTGAAGTGTGAAATAAGAGCAGCCTGAGCTATACTGCTGGGAGACTGGAACTATTCAAAGCCTGCTTATCTGGTCACTTCTTCTCTGGCATCTGCTCCTAAACTTCATTCATCAAGGACTGGAGAAAAAAATCTCTGGTTTTATGCACTCACCCTAACAGTTAGGGAGCTCAAGGATGGAGGAGAATGTGTAAACATATCTACGGGGGTGGGAAATGGAAGTGAGGAGGAAAAAAAATACTTGGAGCATTGTAAATCTATTTAAAAACAAAATCTAAATGTCACACTATATATCATCCTGTAATGGATCTCCTGCTGTGTCCTTCACTGTCTCCTTCCTGCTTTGGCTCCACACTGACCAGCACAGCATCAGCCAAGGAGTAATGACTATGTATGTTTTTCAGACAACAGCACTGAACAAAAAGATGCTGGTGGCAGTTTCCCAATTTGAATTCTAGAATAAAGGAAGAGCTGGCCTTTGGCAAAGTTGTAAATTAAGTCGCAACCTTACTGATCTTCTCAGCTTTTCACTTCTCTATCCCTCTTCTCTCATTTTTGATTCCTTCTACCTTCTTATGGTGGTTGGTATTCACAGATTCTCTCCTTTTCGTTCATGTAAGATCTGCTTGTTACAAAGCATTCAGAATATATTTACACTGAAGTGTGCAGGTCAAGGGGCAGACTTTGGTAGGCAAATTGTCCACCAAAAGAAAATAAGGAAGTTTTGATGAATGAAATTACAGTTATCAATTATCAAATGATACATTTTAGAAAGAGGAATGGGAAAAGGCTAGACAAAGTTTTGAGAGCTGTGCCCCTTCCCTGTAAAAGTGGCTTAAAAAATTTGGCCACTGTTCCTTGGACCACACTGTTCTCACTGAGAATGGAAGGGGAAGGGAGGGTCTGTAGGGGTGGGGTGGGGTGGGGTGGGAGTAGGGCAGAATAGACCTCACTGCCACTCTGTGATGATCAAGCAATGCTATCCCTGTTTCCAAAAAAGCAAGAACTGGATAGAGGTCCAGATATTAAAATTCAGAAGTTATTACATGATTGGCTCATTAAAATCTGAAAGCCAGTAAATAATCTATTCCAATGCTACCAAGTCATTAACTTTCTCTGATTTAAAAAAAAAAAATGGCAGAATGAGGGTAAGGGTGCATACTGTTCATTTCTTTTGAAACCTCTTTTTTTTTTTTTAGCTCTGACCCTTGTCTAATGAAACAACATTGGGGGGTGGAATTGGTGAAGGGTGAAGCTTTCTGGGAGGGAAGAAGTTAAAAATCAGGCATCAATAATAAATAAATAAGATCTACACAGGCTGGCCAATTGCAATCCCAGACCTCTAACGAGACCCCATAGAGCAGGCACCGCTTTAAAAAGAGGCAACCTGTTTTCACTGAGCCTCAAGACAGGGAGCAGGTGGTGAGAAGTTCACTGCATTCTTTCTGTGGGGCTATCATTACTTCATTCCAGGCTCTCAACTGTTAGCGTGTGGTTGGGGTTTCTAGAGGAACAGGCAGCTCACAGTGTTAATATTCTTTATTAAAGATCAAACAAGAACACAAAAGGAAAGGCATCCTGAAGGGCTTCCTCATGGCAGGATGCTCATCTCTTGGAAATAATGGCCATCCATTTGCTTTGTCTTGTGTCTTTCCCATTAGAGGCCCCCAGAGTGCTCCTGGCGACATCTCTAATCACCTACCCTCAGGACAGCCCTGTAAGAGTGATTTTTCTTTAATGAAAAAGCTCAAGGCCACTGGAGACCGGAGTGGAGGAAGAGGCTGTAGTTTGTGTTATGTTTGACTAACAGAATGTGGTATTATTAGACTTCAAGTCACTTATACATCAGTGGAATAAGCTAAACCATTAAAATTTTAATTGTGTTTTCAAGGATGTTTCACTGAAAGTACTAGTTAAATATGTTCATTTTTAGTGAACACTTAAAAGAGCCCATTAGTAAACAGAATTTAGAATTTCAGGAGAAACAGTAAAATACTAATTCTATTTAGAAACAGTAGATTTCAGAATTTCTGAATAGCTAATATCAGGCGATAGAGCTCCTCCCCATGATAGCATTTTGAAAGGAACTTTCCAAACACTCCTGTCTTCTGTCTTGATATCTGTAATATCTAGTACCAGAGAGCTTGGATAGCTCATCAGTGCTAAATAATGGTAATGTGGTATGTTAGTTTCCCAGCGGCTAAACAAATACCATATAATGGGTTGGCTTAAACAAGGTGAATTCTTTGGCTCATGGTTTTCAAGCTGGGAAAATTCTGAAATCCACACACATCTGCTGGGAGATGCTTTGTCTCAGAAGATATGGATTTCTGGGGCTGGCTGCTGGTGATCATTGGTCCTTAACTGTTCCATACATGACAGTCTCTTTTCTGTTCTCTTCCGGCTTCCACTGACTTCCAGCTTCAACTGCTTCAGTGGCTTCTCCCTTGTGTTCAATATCAGTTGTGTATAGGGACACCAACCATCTTGGATTGCAGCCCAATCTCGTTTGGTTTGGGTGCACCTTAACTAATAACATCTCCAAGATCCTACTGGCAATTGGGTTTACACCCACACAGTCAAGAATTGGGACCTGGCTGTGCCTTTTGTGGGGGACATGATTCAATTACCAACAATACTTCACAGGATTGTCAGGAGAATCAAAGAAAGAAATACACAAGAAGCACTTAAATTGTGCCTGGCACATAGTAAGAGCTTCCTGAAGATATCCTATAGAGCTACAAAAGGAAATAAATTGAAATTGGTGATGAAGTCTAGCACACAAACCAGAAGGTTTGGCATAAAAAGCATAGAAAATAAAACTTTAAATGCTAAAATCCGGATGTAAGTTCGAGTGGGCCCAGGTGAAGGCTGATCTGCTAGAATGCTGAAGTCCTTGCCATAATTTTCCTTATATTCCTTCTACCCACAAACAGGACTCCTTTCACTGTGAATGGTCAAATTCAGTGTGTGACCAGGAACCAGTTATTTCTAACTTTTCTGGGAAGGGAGAGGTGAGGGGACCCAACAAAAATCAATAGATTATTTTCCTCTTTGGATTTTATTGCTACCCCTCTCTTCTTCTCTCATTGCTTATTCAGATGTTGTATTGGAAATCCCTACATATTGTTTAATGTTTCTTTATCTCTAAGCATCGAATGATATCAAATTTCTTAGCTTACAGGTGTGAGTAATTTAAATATGAAACAGTTGCTTCCCTTTAGGAACTCCTTTATCCCCTAAGGATGCAGGATATAGACATATGAGAAGGTAAATAGCAGCATATAGCAGCATATAGCAATACTGCAAAACTCTTATGTGCACCATATTGAGAAGAGAGAGAGAAACCACTGTGACATGGGTAGACTTTAGGCAGGACAGGGAAATTAGATTGAGGCACAGGGGCCATAAGTTTAGGCTGTTTGTTTTTTCTCAAATTTGTACAGCTAGTTTGAAATGTTGCTTAAATGGGAACATGGCTCTGGCAAGTCTAGCCAGCTACAAATTTCTGTCATTAGTAATAAATGATCCTGGTAGTCTTGGAAATTAATTGCATCCAGAGTCATGAAATGGTTTTGTTCCAGATGATGTTTGTTTACGTGCAGCAATTAGAGCCCAGTTGCCATAGGGAGACAGGCAGGTTCCCAGCTGGATTTTTGGAAACATGGTCTTTAATTAACGACTGCCTACAAGATATAGGACTTATATGTGTGTGTGTGTATGCATTTAAACTTGAAGAGATGGATTTTGCAAAGATATGTCAAAAGTATCCCATATAATCCTGTACCCCACACTGACTCACACTGACCATCCATTCATGACAGCCAGAGGAGTGCAGAATGTATTACACCTATCAAGAAAGATCTGTAGTGGGGCTGCCTCAGGCAAAAAGAGAGAGGTTCCTGCCTTCAGGGCAGTAGTCATGGATCTTTATTTGGATTGTTAGACCCAAACTTCTCCTTTAAACAGTTTCAATTTGAAGAGCTTGAATTCAAGGAGGAATTGAAGCACTACAGGACAATAGTGGATTTGGGGTGGGGAATGAGTTGATAAAATTTGAGGAGTGGTAGTTCTAAGTGGAAATTCTGGCAGAAGATCAGCTGAGAAGACTTAAAAAAACAAAATGTAACTCCAGAGCTACATTCCTGGATCATGTGGAGTGGCAGGATAAATTACTGAGGTATCACTGTTGTTTGTAATTCCTTATTTTTCCCCTGTGTCCATAACCTTTATATTTCCCCTTATCCATTCCTCCACAGAACAGTTCCAGATTCTGTACCCCACTGACCTGTAGAATGGGTGGGGGAAGGATGGGGTTGGACTTGTAGCCAAGGGGATGTGCCACTTGGCAGAAGGCAGAAACTCTCTGGACGACCACTTTCTCCCTATCCTTTATCTTCCCCTAAAAGCCCATAAACATTGAGAAGACTATCACAAGTATCCTGGACAGAGGTCCAAAATGGGCAGTTCGCAGGTGGTCTTATCAGCCAATAGAGACAGGCATTTTTAAATTGAACTTGTTGCTAATACTAAACCTAAGCATATTTCATGCAAAACCCTTTGTTTCTGACATTTCCTGAAAACGTCAGCAGTCTGACAACACTGTGCACAAATCCCCTGCGAGCCACAACCCACTGAACCCTGTGAAGGCTGTCCCTTCCATAAGGGACATGGATAGTCCCCACATGCTTTCTTTACTTATTAATTTAGCTCTCTGGTGTCAAGTAGCATTTGGTTTGGTGACTGCTAAAATAGGGTTTGAGGAAAGAAGGCTGTCTTCTGAGGAAAATTGAAGATAAAGCACCCTAGGTATCTGGGGAAAGAGGTTCCTGTCCCTTATTCAGGGAATGGGGAAGGCCTTCGAAGTCTCAGGTATGTGGAGAAAAACTCAATACCAGACCTCACCAAAAATGCCAAACCCCATTCAAGGCACAGAAAGAAGAATGGTAATTCAAGCCCTAAAGGATGCTTGGAGGTAAAGGTCCTCTCCCCAGCCACCAGCATGGAGAGTACAGCCATGACTAGACACTCCTCCCTGGCATGTTGGCTCTGCCTGCAACCCTGGAACCTTGGCTCCACCCTGGGCAGCAGGGAAAAGGGTGGAAGCCTCAACAGACCTGAGATTACATTTCTTATTAACCTCAATAAGTCACCGACCCTCTGGGTTGGAAATGAAATTGGTTTAAGAAAAAAAAAAAGAAACCTTTATTTCCTGCAAGCTGAGTTTGTGGATTTGGAATTGTGTCCCTCATAAAGAGTGATGAAGAAACTGAAAGTCAAGGGTTCTATTGCAACACAGATATTAATGACAGTCAAAGGATATATTTTTGTCACAGCTGAATTACACACAAATTCATATGAAAAAACAAAAGTAACAAAATTGAATTCAGTAAAGTTTTTTTCAAATAATCAGGAGTAGCATTCAACAGCATCCCTCTAGAAGTGACGAAAATTCCTCATTCTGTTGTTGGCATTGTTGGCAACTTTTTGGTGAAGGCTGGACTGGATCTCCCTATGTTGTTTTCCCACAATCACACAAGGCCAAAAACAAATGAGCTCACACGGCTCCTTGAATTCTCTGATAACCTCCAAAATATCTTGTGCAGTTGATCTGAATCAGACACATTGTATTGGAATGCACTTACAAACACCAATACAGCCTTTAAAACTCTACCTTTATTTTTTCTTCTCAAAGTATGACCTATTAAATGCCATCAATACCCTGATGGCATAAGTGTGTCAGCTGCATGTAAGCACCAAAGGAGATAGCATTGCAAATAAGAGTGCTTGGGCCATCTGACTTTTCACATTTAGCATGCCTTTTAAAATTAACAATATTATCCTGCAAATGCTTGGCAAGCCACAGTGAATACTTATCTTCATGAGGGAACATGAAAGGACACTCCACACTCAATATCAGCTCATGGTTTGGCATGTTGTAGTAATAAGGAAATGCGGTGCCACAGTGATGAGACTCATCTTATCCACATCACAATCTTAACTGATACTGCACTAGCTGTAAAACAAGGCAGGCTTCTTCCATAAAATGCCTAAAATGTTTTCGTTTTTTCCTAAATGTCAAATCCACTGAAGATTTTAAGTGTTGCCTCAGCTTTGAGAAACTGGGAACTTTAAACCATGGTTTATGACAATAGATATCAAACAAACAGAGGTGGTAATTTTCCTTATGTGACTCTTGGTTTTAGAGTACATTCTCCCAGGTAGATATTTTTTTTGTCTTTGCACAATAGTTACCCAAAATATTCAGCTTCCCAACAACCTAAACCTGCTTTGTGATTCCGGATTTAGGAAAAGCATTGGGGCACTCTGTCTAAAAAGCAAAGGAGGCTAGTGCTAAAGGAAGAACTCATTTAATCATGTCAGAATCAGAAGTAACAGGAACTAAAGGAGACTTCTCATAGGATCCATATACCTGGTAGAACTCTAAAGCTACTTAGTTAAATTCTAAAATAAATTGGTCTAACTTTGATCAGATTTTTCTGGTATTTTGATACAAAGACCTTGCATTTTTCAGTGGGTAAGGATGCCATTTTGAAGCTGTTATGTACCCCAGAAAAGCCATGTCCTTTAATCCTGATTCAATATTGTAGGGTGGAAACACTTTTGATTAGATTGTCTCCATGGAGATGTGATACTCCCAGTTGTGGGTGTGGCTTTTTTATTAGATTAACTCCATGGAGATGTGGCATGCCTACACATGGGTATGGCCTTTTGGTTAGATAGAGATGTGACACCACCTATTCAATGTGGGTCTTGATTAGTTTCTTGGAGTCCTTTAAAAGGGAAAACATTTTTGAAAAACCTTAGATGCTTCAAGTTCCAACAGAGAGAGCAGTTGCAGGCACTTGGAGAACAGTTGCTTCAGAGCTGACAAAGCCAACACAAGACCTAAATGTTTGGAGCTGCAGGGCCCAGCAGATGTCGTTATGTAACTTCCCATGAGGTGCTAAACAAATCAGAACCCAGAGTTGTGTATTAGAGGAGCTAAATGAATGCCCATAGATGCCAAGTGAGGAACCTCACAGGAAACAGAGGCTAAAAGCAACAAAGCCCAAGAGTAAGGGACCAACAGATGCCAACCACATACCTGCTGATGAAGTGTTTCAGACAGCATCAGCCTTTTTGAATCAAGGTAACCTTTTGTTGGTGCCTTAGTTTGGACATTTTCTCTGCACTAGAACTGTAAACTTGTAAGTAATAAATTCCCTTTATAAAGCCATTCCCCTTCTGTTATATTGCATTCTGGCAGAATTAGCAGATTAAAACAATGAGATTAAGTATTTTGTTAATTTTAAACTCAACTTCTAGAAATATGTACTTTAAACCACATATCTAAATCTATGTCTATGTATCTTTAAAAAAAATGAATGAGCTGGAGGAATCCTGATCCTGGCCAAAAGCCTATGTGTGATCTTCAGGCCCAATCAAAGGCAACTGCACAGGCTTTCCAGGGCAGGCCTCATTGGGGAAAGGATGCCCTTCCCAAACAGACTTGGTGTACAGCCAGTGCACTGCAGTCCGAAGGGAATTTCAGTCAAGGACTCAGGCCTCCCTGCCCTGTCAAGGTCTTATGCATATCTACATTCCTAACCTAGGTGCCTCCATTCAGTGACTTCCCTAACCAGAGCCCAAAACTGAGGCCTTCCTTAGGCACCTCTTACTGTTAAGGGTAAGAGGTTGTTTGGATTTGGTAAAGCTGCTGGAATGCAATATACCAGATATGGAATGTTTTTATAAAGGGAATTTATTAAGTTATAAGTTTATAGTTCTAAGGCCATAAAAATATCCAAACTAAGACATCCAGAAAAAGATACCTTGACTCAAGAAAGGCCGATGTCTGTCACATGGGAAGGCATGAGACTGGCATCTGCTGGCCGTTGCTCCCAGTAATGTTGCTTCCAGCCTCTGATGCCAGTGGTTTCCTCTCTAAGCTTCTGTGGGCCTTCACTTATCTCCTCCCAGAAACAACTCTGAGTTCTGGCTTGCTTAGCATCTCATGGGAAGACACATGATGACATCTGCTGGGCTATGCATCTCCAAACATCCATGTCTAGGGATCTGCTCTCTCTGTCAGCTCTGTCTTCTCTGAGGCAACTGTTCTCCAAACGTCTGCATCTGAGGTTTCTCCAAAATGTTTCCCTTTTTAAAGGATTCCAGTAAACTAATCAAGACATACCTTGAGGGGGTAGAGTCACACCCACAATTGAGCAGATTACACCTCCATGGAAACTAATCAAAAGGTCCCATCCTACAATATTGAATTAGGATTAGAAGAACAAGGCTTTTCTGGGGTACAGAACAATTTCAAACCAGCATAGAGGGGGGAGGACTTAAATACTCTTTTCCACTTCTCACCTTTACTCCTCTACCAACCTCCTGTCCCCCACATCATAAAACTGCAGGAGGCTTTTGTTCAGGCCACCTCATTGGTGAGAGGCTTCCCCACATCTGTGCTACTCCATCTGTCCCTCGTTAGCAGTGCAGTTCCATGGAATAATGGAGGAGTTGGTGCTTTCCACAGTTAGCCACTTGGTTTAGCCCCTTGCTTTTATTACAGCAGTAAATGATTAAAAGCTTGACTATTATTTTTCAGTTTGGTATATTGTCTTAACTGGCTACTCTGGCAACTGCCCACTTAGCTCTCTCAACTCAGCTTAGCTCTTGACAAATCAATCAAATAATTTAAAATAGAAATTTCAGAACAACTTACTAACAACTTACCTGTACTATTTCAGGAATTTATCAATAGGTAGTCTTACAACTAATTAAAATTATTTTCATGAAATATTCTTGTCACATTTCCTGTAAATATGTCAGGAAAATTTAGAAATTTTCTTCAAAATCTTGTTTTTCTCGACTTCACTAAATCAATCACATTTTATTTTTAAATTCCTTTCAAAGCATGAGTAAATAATTGACAATTTCCCTCTCAGGTTAGTATTCTTTTTAATTTTCATCCCGGATACTGTTGTGAACCATGTAAACTTCTTTTACAGGCATAGATTATTTCGGTTGAACACTATTCATCTTTCAAAAATATTTCATCCCATGCTAACCACAAACTTTTCAGCAACACAAAACATTGTTATTTTTCTCCCATAAAAGTAAGGAATGAGCTATGCCCTTAAATTGCTGTTTGTTGACTCTGCACATGTGGGAGTGGTGTGTGTGTGTGTATGTGTGTGCATCTATGTGTATGTAAAGGGCTCAATTAGTATTCTGTGGTAATCTGCTCATTACATAGAAACAGCATCTAAGCAGAGGGCTTGACATTTAGAATCAATACTGTGCTGAACATTTAAGTGTCACAGCAAATATCAATACATCCAAAGTCGTTCACATGCTAGATAGTGTTTAATTGACAATGCAACTAGAATACCTGATTTGATTCCAAATTCCTCCCACCAGCATGTTCTCCCGCACTTACATCCAGATGTTTAAATATTACACCATCAGAAAGTGAGGGGACCTGAGCATGTTCAGGGATGGCTCAGTAAACCTGAGGTCCATAGGAATGGAGCAGTTTCTCCAAAATCACACAGGAACTTAAACACAAACTGTCAGCCTGTGGATCTGGTTCTTGTCCTTCAACTATATAGCCTTCCCTCTTCTTTGATTTCATGTTTTTACTCATGATTATATGAAATAGGACCTTGAAAAAAGAAAATAATTTAAAAACTAGTTGAATATGAAGAAAAGAATCCAGTGGACCCTAAACAAAATCCATAGTATGACCAAGTTAAATGCAGATGTGAACTGTAGCTTATTCAAGCTAAGTAGATATTACTAAAACAGCTGGATGATTAAACTGATCAGGTACTCCAGGCTGTGAGAGGCATGGTACTATCCTGGAAAGATCAAGAAACTCAGGATATTAAGCATGAAATCTCCCTACCCTCACTCTTTCCTTGCTTCTCTAATATGGTTGCTTAACCTCTCTGAGCCTCCCTTCTTTTTGGTCAAGTAGGGACAATAGCACTTGTCTTGTCTATCTTATAGAGATTGAATGAGATAATTAGAAAGTATCATGCAAATGTAAAACAATATTAATATTGTCTGTATCTAGCTTATTAGATTTAGAGTTCTTAACTTATGCTATTTAGACAAAATTTTTTTTAAAAACTGAATTTAGCCAAACAGCTGTTTTTCAATTAAAAAGTAGCTACTTGTATTAAATGTCTCCTATTTTAAATAGCTTGCCAATACAAGAATTCCATGAAAACAGCTAATTTAAGGAACCATCTTTCCATACCATTGTTAAATGGGTAGTCCCTCAATCTGCAGACTTGATTTCTCAAAGATCTGCCTCAAAATTCAAGTATCAGAAGGAGTCACAAACACATCAACTTGAGATGGACATATTGTGCACAAAGCTCAGAGGTACCTAGAGACCAAGATGTCCACATCCAAGCCTGTCCCACCCCAGCCCTGAGTCAACCTAAATCTCAGTCAGCTGGTGTTAGAGCACTGTGGAGGTAGGCAGCCAGTGAGGCCACTATTAGCATTCAGCTACTCAAGTTTGTTTTTCATTATTCAAGAAATACTTATTGGATATTGTTCTAGTTTGCCAGCTGCTAGAATGCAATATACCAGAACTGGAATGGCTTTTAAAAAGGGGGAATTTATTAAGGTGCAAGTTTACAGTTCTAAGGCTGTGAAAAATGTCCATATTAAGGCTTCCAGGGCAAGACACTTTGGTTGAAGAAGGCTGATGATGTTCAGGGTTTCTCTCTCAGCTGGAAAGGCATATGGTGACTTCTGCTAGCTTTCTCTCCAGGAATCTTCAGTGGCTTCCGCAGTGCTTTGTTCGTTCTGTTGACTCTCTCAGTTCTGGTGGCTCTAAAGCTTTTTCCAAAATGATTCTGTCTTAAAGGGCTCCAGTAAGCAACACTACCTAGAATGGATAGAGACACATCTCCATGGAAACCATCTAATCAAAAGTTACCGCCCACAATTGGATAGATCACATCTCCATGGAAACAATCAGAAAGGTCCCACCCAGCAATATTGAATGAGGATTAAAGGACATGGCTTTTCTGGGGTACATAATAGCTTTAAACCGGCAAAGGTATAAAACATTGTTTAAAAGTGGAATATATAAAGATAATTCAACATTGTCACTTACAAAAAAAAGAATCTGTGAAAAGTACTTACCATGAAAAATCCGACAGGCCTTCCTCAATAAGATTCTTCATCTAGCTCATCCCACCATTCCTTTCATTCCCCACTAAAGAAATTAAGACCCTGTATTTCTCTCATAGGTCGTTTAGGTAACCGGGAAATTCATTCAACAGGTATTAATCTGCTATCAAATAGGCTTGCATGTCCAAAGGATTATGAAGGAATAGAGAGAGCAGAGACAAGGAAACTACAGAATTGGATACTACCTTAAAGCTAATTTCTTAGGGCTAATTATACAAAGCGCAATTTAACTCACCGTACTGGGAAAAGCATGAAGAAATGTCACTTGGGCACTGACAATATTAATATTCTCTCTAGGTCATCTATTCATGGAAGCGGCACTGCCAAACCTACCTCATTTCCCTGACTTTGTCCTTCCCGTGTTCTTCACCGAGGGATCTGCCACTTCCCCAGATGAAGCCCATCCCAGTCTCACACAGTCCCAACCAGGTTGTAAGCAGCATCAGCCCCATCATTTGCTACAATTTGCAAGAGGAGAGAAATGAGAGAAAGGAGAGAAGTCAAGTGTCTAATATATCAGGCGTTACCATCATTACTTTTACATACATCAATTGTTTAATTATTCATTCATCTGTTTGACACTCATTCTTGTCTTGCCTGCTTTCATTAAGCACTTCCTGAGTGCCTGGCATTAAACCACATTTTGGGGATTCAAAGATGGACAAGAGAATAATGGCGCCTGCCATCTCCTCATCTTATTTTCATTTTTGCCCAGTCCTGAGTGTTATATACTTGGGCACATCTTCTGGGTTCCTATGTTGTCTCTGGGGCTTACCTGGTCAGGGATCTAGTATTCAGGAACAAATTCTTGTTATACTCTTAAGGTCCCTACAGCATCTTTACTGACAGCCCCACCAATGTCTGCCCTATTCATTAAATTAGACTTCTCCCCAACACCCTAAAACACTCAAGAATTTGCTCTATTGTCCTCCTGAATGCCTAATCTCCTCTGTAGCACCAAAGCTAAGCCTAGAACTTACTAAAGGCTGAGGATTCCTGATTAGTATTGATCAGCTTTTCTTTTCTAGAACTACATTCTTCTTCTGATTTGCCCATTCACCTAAATTACTATTTTAGTCTGTTAGGCAACAAGTATTGATTTAGGACTTATCATGTATCATAAACCATACTGAAGGTGAGATGATAAATATGAGTTATGGTTTCTTCTATCATGGGACTTAGGTTCTAGAAAAAGTGATAGGCAGGAAAAAAAAAAAGACGAAAACAAATATCTAAGTGGTACGCAGATAAACAAAACAATGACCAGGTCTAAGACCTCCTATTAAAACAAAAACAAAGGAGTAAAAGAGAATAAAAGAAGAGGTGGGGAACTCTTTCCTAAGGAGGTAATGTTTAAATTGACATCTAAAGTAATAAAAGTAACTAGCCTACAATTATGGGTAAAAGCACAGGAAGCCAGACAAAGAGCTTGTGCAAAGGCCCTAAAACATTGGAGAGCATGTTGCATTCCAAAAACTGAAAGAAGATCATATAGTCAGGGCACAGTAGATGAATGGGAGAAGTGACCTTATTCGTTTTCAATACTACTGTAGCAAATTACCACAAACCTGGTGGCTTAAAACAATACAAATATAATTGTCTTCCTGTTCAGAAAGTCAAAAGTCTGAAATGGGTCTCAATAGGCTAAAATCAATGTGTCAGCAGAACTGTATTCCTTCTAGAGGTACTAGGGAAGAAGTCATTTCCTTGCTTTTCCAGCTTCTAGAGATTGCCTGAATTCCTTGACTCATAGGTCCTTCCATCAATCGCAATGCTCCAACCTCTGCTTCCATCATCAAACCTCTTCCCTCACTCTGATCCTTCTGACTCCCTTTTGTTGGGACCCTGTGATTACACTGGGCTCAGTGGGGGAAAATCTCATATCCTGATCCATAGTGCATTCCCATCAGCAAAGTCTCTCTTGCCATGTGAGGTAAAATAGTCATAGGTTTTGGCAATCAGGACATTGGTATTTTTGTTGGTCATTATTCTGCCTGCCACAATGACATAAATCAATATTGGAGCAAAGTGAAAAGACAGATCATGTGGAGAACATATGCTGTGGTAAATAATCAGATGTTTCTTAGTGAAAGTGGGAAACTCTTGAAGGTTTCAAGAAGGGAAGTGTAGTTTTCTAACTTGCATTTTTAAGAAGATTACTTATTCTACTAGGTGGAGAAATGATTCAATGTATGGGAGAAGACTAATTTGAATTAGGGAGAAAAGAGGTTATTTATTCCATTAACTTGGCTAAAAGATGGTAGATACCCAGAATAAAATGGTGGCAACAGAGGTGGAGGATAAAAGGCTAATCCAATTATATCAACTGAATTTGATAATAGTTTATATATTGAGTGAAAGAAGGAAAAAACAAGAACGACTCTTTAGTTTTAAAATCACTCATTTATGATAGTGTTATTTACTAAGATGGAAAGACTACGGGAGAAGACGGGGAGGGACCCAGAATTCTATTTGATCATGTTAAATTTTAATTGTCTTTGAGAAAGCCAAGGATAGACATTAGTTTCGCATGTGACTCTGGAAATCGGAGGACTGGGATAAATAAACAAATCTGGGAATGGTCATAATAAAGGTAACTTTCACATTGATGAGACCTAAGGGAGTAACTTAAAAAGAAAGCATGAGTGAGGAGAAGGAAGAAGAAAGGCAGGAGCAGTCTGGAGGGGTGAGGAGAGGAGGAAAGGGAAGGGAAAGTTCTCTGAACTCTCCATCACCAATTGTCGGCCTCTGACTTTTTCACACTTAGCTGTCTTCTCTATGCTTGGCTTCATGCCTCTCTGACTGATGCTTCCAGTTCCCCCAAATTCCATTCTCACCCTCCTAGAATATTATAAAAGGCTCTTCTTGTCCATTTCAACTCAAATTCTAGCTTCTATTTACCTGTTCTCAGCTCTTGCTCTCAGTATTTTACAGTAAATGTGAAAATTTCTCTGTTCCTCAGCTAGTGACTTCCAAATAAAGTTACCACCCACCTAATAGTCAATCATTAAAATAATAACCCCTTTCTAGGGAAAAAGCCTCAGTCCAATTAGCCACGGGACTACCGCAAGCCCTTTCAGGAAATGGAAAACATGTCAGTTCTATAATTCTGTAATGTCAGAGGTGAATTTGAGATATCCAGTCTAATGTCCTTTCCCTGAAAGGTGGGGAAAGTAAATCTCCCAAACTATATTCAATGTTTGGCAGATAATGCAGAGCAGAAACTAAAACAGGCAACAAAGCCTTCGTGAAATGAAGGTCCTTTCTACTAAACTGTCATATTAGACAGACAGAAAATGGCAATCTCATGACATGTTTTTGCTCACACAGATACAACAATGCTACTGAGAAAGGCTATGGAATCTCAGCGTATTGTCTGTATTCTGCAAGATTTCAATAAATAAAACAAGACTGTTTCTACAGGTGACTGTGCTTCCAGCTATCTCTTTACGTGAAGACAGGAACTGTGGATAATTGTGCTGCCCCAGCTAGAAGAAAAGGCTATAAATTGTCTCCGTCACGTTATGCTAATGAAAGCTGTCCAGTTGGCAAACCTAAAGACTTAAATTGTTCTCTTCTAAAGAAGGGCAAAACTCTAATAAGCCTCAGTGCATGTGTAGAAGGTGGACTGGGAAGATGCTTATTCAATTTCCAAGACCAATTCAATCTCTGACCCTCTTTCTCAAGTTCCAGCAGGTCTCGATAGCCATCAATTGTGAAGGTGCTTTTTGACTATGCAAGGAACTTAACCAAGACCAATAACTCATTTCATAAGTCACCGAACCGTTGACAAAGAATAATGACTTTCAGTCAGTCTTAAGCTGGGGATAGAGTCAAACCAAAGACATAAAGGTGAAAGTCCTTTACCCAGTGTCTACTATGCAGCCCGGAGGTAGATAATTTATGCTTAATGCAATTGTATATTTGAAGGCTGAAAAGATCTGAGTAGCAATTAATCTTCAAGGATGTGTTTAGCGGTGACTAGTCTTTCTGAAAGCTTTTGCCTTAACCTACTTTGGAAAGTGGACCTTGCAAACTCCTCCCCATTAAATAGCTATGCCTGTATGTCAAGCACAACATGGTTTTGTAGAACTCATTGGAGCAGCAAAGTAAAATCTAATTCAAGATAACAGATACATAATTATGTTATAGTTTTGGTGATTGGTTTGTTTTTGTTTATAATATTGTGATGTAGAGGGGTGGTTCCTTTGGTAGGTAATAAAGATTTTTTTAGACATTGCTCAGTGTCTCCCAAATCCATTATTTACCAGAACTCCATAAGATAATAAATATGGCTATCGTTATAAATGCATTAATGTTTCTGAACAAAAATATTTCACAACGAATGGATTTTTTTTAATATGGATAAAAACAAATTCTTGATAGAAAATCACTACATATATTGTTAAATATCTCCCTTTGAACAACAGGGATATTCATAAATTGTTTTAACTGGATGGAACATCAGAATTCTCTGATACAAGCCTCCCATTTTGTAAATGAGCAAACTGAATCCCAGGGTGCTGGAATGATTTGCCTGTGCTTACATAACTTGTAGTCTCTAAACCAAATCTTTTGATTAGAGAATAATGTACTTTTGACTTTACTGTACTTTCTTACGCACAATACATCCTGATTGAATGAAACAGTATAAATTGACAAATCAAATAATACATACACACACACATAAAAATCATATTTACTATCCTCTATGACTCTTTGCAAAATGTCTTTTATTCCTACCAGATGCCTTCTTTCTCCCAGGAAAACTCACTGGTCAGGTAGACTGTAGAGTATGTACATGCATGCACTAGGCAGAACCTATGGTAATTTGGGGGATGGCCCCCAAATGATGAAGGCACTATTTCTGTCGGATCAAATTGGGAATAATGATAATTTCACAATAAATTAAGTACTGGCATAGCAATTTAAGGTGTTTTTTTGTTTTCTTTTTTTTTTGGTGGAGGCAGGGGCCCATTTTACTTTGGGAGGAAGAGTGGGAGACTCCCTGGCCCAGTCTCCTTGGCTTCAGATCCTTGTCTGAGGCCCCACATTCTACTCAGACATAAGTTTTGAAATACAGCTTTTCTGGTAACATAATTTGTATATATCACTTGAGTTTTTTTGCTTCTTTCTGCCCTAAAAAAAAATCTGCACCATCCATAGCTTCAACTTTCAAACTGCATTTATTCATATGCTGTAAGTTAGGCACTATGAGGGAATGATGCAGTGAACATGATCCTAGCCTTTTACAGTCTAGTGACAAGACAGGCAACTTGGAACAATTACAAGGAAGTGGGAAGATGTTTATGTATGAAGAAAGGCCTGCCCCAAATAGCATGATATGGCAGCTCATGTGTGGACATCCAGTCAAATTTCCAGTATCCAGAAAAGTTTCCAGAGGGAAGGGAAGTTGGTTTGAGATCTAAAAGATGAGTGAGAGAACTAGCATGTTGGCTTGTGGCAAAATGTTCCAAGCTAAAGGATCAGCAAATATAATAGCCCAGAGATAAGAGAGAACAGGCAAGTTCCAAATACTGAACGAAGTATGGGAAGTGGCATCATCCTGACCAGTGAGGCTAGAGGAATAAGCAAGAGGATATCAAGAGAACTTGAAAACCAAAATATGGGATTCTATTTTCTCCTTTGGGCAAAAGATTATATTATTTTGAATGGATACATCAGGTCAGCCTTTTAGCTAGGCTTCTACCAACCTTATTTACAGAATTCGTAAAGATGATCTTTAGAATGGGACAATGTTCTGAAGGGTTTTGAAAGCTATAGTAATGGATCAGATATTTATTCTATAGGCAGTGGGAGAATTTATCAAAAGAAATATGAAATAGTAGACATGATATTTTATGTATATCTATTTCGCAGCAATGCTAAAAAGTTATGGCAAGAAGAAAACATAGAAAACTGGAAAAGAATTATATGGCAAATGCAATGTACATTAAACAGTATAGTAGTTGATGTCATATAAAGCCCCTTTGAAATTAGTTGCTTACTGATGAGATGGTCCTTCTCTAATTTGAGTTACAGCTGCCAAACGGTTATTATTATTATTTTTTTACTATTCAGGATAGCTTTAGCCTTTAGACCTTGACTTTCTTATATATAACTAGTAATGTCTGAGGGAAATTTGCATAAAACCCATAACCTGATATTTCATAAAATTAGGCAATTACATAAAGTGAATTATAATTTTCAAATACATAGATTCTTTACAGGAGGTAGACAACAGTGATAAGCAAGGAGACACACTTAAGGAACACTTGCTAGAATAAAAACCTCACCTCCAGTCAGTATTACTCATTTTAATGAACTTTAACTCCATTCTCTATCCAGTACTGAAAGCTTAGTCCTAGTTCCATGAGAAACAACATCAGGTTTATGTCACTGACACTTATTGCCATGTATCTTTCTTTCAGCTCTGAGACCACAGTCATCAACATCAGGGGTAAAGGACACTAGCTACTCCAGGTATCAAAAGACAGAAGCACTCCAGCTGTTCTATTCTAAGTACTTGTTTTTAGTTTAAGACTCATGGCTTTCACAGGTGAAATTGGTAGCTTAAAACTCTTGTGCGTTTTTATTTACTCCATACTGTATCTAAAGAAGCTCTCCAAGACTGTTCATGCTTCCCTTTGTTGTTCAAGGTGAACTAACTCCACCTATGTACCGTGTCCCAAAAGCTGACACGCTACTCAGCATGCAACACTGATAGAGCCAAGACTGACACAGTTACATCTCTTCTGGGGCCAGGAAAGCCATCCAACAAAGAAAAGTCACTTCAAAAGAATTCAGCCTGTTTGCTTCCATTTCTTAAGAGGCATAAGGATGGTTTAAAGTATAATGTATGAAAATATACATGTATATAATGCCTGGGCAGCACTTATTAGAATTCCTTGGATTGTCCAATCTACCTTCCTCACACCCTGCAACTGGTACTCCAACAACTCTCCTGGAGAAAGCAAAATGAAATGCAAAATAAAATAAAACACAATGCTTCCTCCATACTCAGCTTGCTCAAACTTTCTCCTCTTTCCTTTTAGCTCTTGCAAGTCAAGTCCTTTCCTAACTGCTCCCCTTCCCTCCAGCTTCTTCTCTCAAATTTTTTCCCTTTTCCTAAAAGTGCATTTCCAAAGTCCAAAGATTCAGTCTGGCAAAGAGAGATCTCATGAGAAAGATCAGCTGGAGAAAGAAGGCATGTTGAGAGTATTTGTTAGGAAAGATGTGAAAAGGACAACCTAAGCAGGTAGAGACCCAAACTTATTTTGGAGGTGTTGGTGCTATGAACACTTACATGGTAATTATAGCTTACTCAGACTATACTCATTCTCCAGCTTCCTTCCTCCATCCTCTTCTTCCTACTTGTACCTTCCATCCTCTTTGATTCCTGCCTCCCTATTTTTCTCATTGTCCTGGGCCCAAACATGTGAATCTACTATGGAATTATAGTACTCAAGCTTTCCCTAAATACTTCCTCTCCCCTGCATGGTTTTTACTTGTCACCCTTTCCTAGCTTCAGCCTCTGCACTTTCTTGTGACAATCCCCAGTCTCAGTCATTGGTCATGCTGTTCTCCTATTCTTCCTTTCAATTGGATACTGACCTAGGAATTCTTCTGTATGAAAATGCTCAAATTTATTTTTTAATCCACCCAACGGTATGATGGCTCTCAGAAATTTGCAAATTTAGATTTTGAGATTCAAAATAATTTGCAGTCTTTTACATCTTGCCTTCCTTTACAGGATGCATAAATACCTTAGCACTTTGACATAAAAATTTATTTAACAGAAAGTTGTGCTTTTAAATTGCCACCATCTTCTCTGCAAATAGGTACTGTTTGTCTCTTTGCACTTTATTCTTAGTGTTTCATTTCAGAACTGAAGTCTCCTTCGATGCCTTAAGAAATTTCTAGACAGAATGTGTGTGATTGGGGGGGAGCATTCAAACAATTAGTTGCATGGTCTGATAACAATGTGATGTTGCAGAGATTATAGGAGGTAAACTCAAGAATCACTTCTGAGACTCCACAATCTGGGATATTATTTTGTTTTCTTAGTTAATGCTGCTATTGATCAACTTTTCTAAGCAAAGCACTAAGCTTTCTGGATATTGGTAAACCTGTCCACAAACCTCATGATGTGAACAATCTTCACCCTCCTTAAAGGAGAGACACACCTTCAGTGAGCTAGTTAGAAGTGAAATTGAGTAAAGAAAGGTCTGGTCTGAAGGTGATAGGGCTTAATAACACTGGAAACTAGAGAGAAATTCCAGATACCCTAAAGTACCACAAGAAAGGATTCCAAGATTCAATTATAGGCTGTTTTTGTTGCCATAGAGATCCAACATTGCCCTATACATTCTGTAAAATCATAAACATTCCATTGAAGGGCTTTTGTGGGAAGTCACATTAAGAGACTGAGTCCCATGTTGGACCAGCTCAGAGCATTGGAACAAAAGCCACCACAAGAGGGGAGATATAGTATGGTCCAAGGTCCCCTGGAGGGTGGGCTCAGGGCCAGAAATCTGGGAGAATGCAAGACCCAAAGAATTCATTAAAGTCTTAGAAAGAACAGGGGACCTCCCACAAAACATGGAGATAAATTGGGCCCATTGTTTCACATCTTCATTGGGTACAGTGACCTCTGCTATTATCTAGGTGATACCCCATTTTAAAGCATCCGTTCCAATTATGTCTAGATCAAAAAAGGTACAAATTATCACAGAAGTTGTTTTCTCCTTTCAAGTTGTTAGTTGAATCTATCCACAACTTTAAAAAAAATGCATCTGTGTCATTTGTTTGAATAATTATTCTAGAGATTTATACTCTGTCATCCTTATTCATTTTCTTTTTTTTTTCTGCTCCCACCCCTCCTTTCCCCACTGCTGGTTTCATCTAAATGAAGGCATGGCAAGGTTCTTTCCCGAAGTCCCAATTGAAGATAAATATATACAACTAGCTACTTACTTGCAGATTGAAAACTGCCCACTAAAATTGAAGGTTACAACTGTCCCTTATTGCTCATAATTTAACTAATGAAGAAATACCATTTTAAGTACTTTTATATTTTGGGAACTTGTTAGTTCATTCTGCATCTGTATAGTATGAAGTGACCTAACTGTCACCAGCAGTGTTCTCAGGGCACAGGCAATGTTCCATCAAATCCATGAGCCCATAATGACCTTTCAGATAAATAGATCATATGGACACACCTTCTCTAAGGGAGCCTGTTGCTGGATTTGGCATCATGTAGATCATAGAAACACAGGCCAATGGAGCTGGCATGAAATTTAAAGATCATGTAATCTAGGATTTTAGATGAAAAAACTGAGTGTATAAGACACATGCCTAAAGCCATGTAGTTCTTTGGGGAGATTATTTCCACTTCCCATTTCCCCATTATTGAAATTACATGATCTACATGATACTCATCAGCAAGCATTACTGGGGACACCTACTCTAGTTCAAGTAACCATAAAAGCATTATGGTAAATTTTTAAATAGAGAAGGTTTCCAAACATGAGAATATTGTTTGGACATATGGACGTGCGTACAAGTTCCATGATAATTATTTTAAAAGGAATAGCAATTTTTGAAGGATAAATAATTTTTTTGTTCAACAAAAGTAGTCACATAAATGACCAGTAATAGCTCATGAGACAGAACATACTCAACTCCTAACCTTTGGACTAACTTGTTACATGGGTCCCCTAAGTGAACTGTCAGTAGCTCCTTAAGATGTTCTGTGACATGCCATAGTTCTTGAAACAAATTTATATCCACAAGATGCCAGCCCATAAGATGTCAGTCAAAAACCAGGTAACTACTTGTGAAAACCCAACCTAGTGTTCTTAGTTCACATACCCTAAGTTTATGACCCAAAGCCCTAGAATGAAAATAATGTAATAAGGGACAATGCAAGAATATTATGGGGCTGACCTTTTTGAGCCTTTAAGAGGACTTCGCTAATGCATTTGGGTTATACAAAAAAACATAAGAATTAGAAACTGAGGTGATGCGCACATGTCTTTTCCTTTTTTCCTAGGAAAAGGGCATTTTATCTGTTAGTCACATAACTATACTGGTGTGGAGAGGGTCAATTTGTCACAGAGAAGTAAAACTATTTCTATGTGTATGGGAGGAAAAAATGGAGGTGTCAAAAAATAATTGAGCATACAGAGAAAGGAAGGTGAGAGGAAATTAAGAAAAGAAGCAAGGAGAGAAAAGAAAAGGAGGGTGTGGGGGAAGGAGGGAAGCAAGGAAGCTATTCACTGACAAGTCGAATTACTGGAATCACCCAACTTTTCTGTGCTTGGCTTTTTTAACTAAAAAATCAGAAGATCTGGACTAAAGAGTTGCTAAAATCTTTTAGAAATCCACAGGAATTCTGCAATTTTAATTTTCTCTTTGAACTTCAAGGGAACATGCACATAAACAAAATCTAGAAAAGCACTGTTGTGAAGCATCACTCTCCAATATACTTTGTATAATGAAAAGAAGAAGAGGTTCAGGATACTTCCCCCATAAATTATCAAGGCTTCAACACAGGGCTAATGTGCTGAAGGTGGCTGTTGAAGCTGTCTGCTAACCATTAAACTAAATAGAACACCATTTCATGCCTGACTTCTTTCCCCTATATGAAGATTGCAGTGGAACCGTTCGAAAAGGTAGCAGGGTTTCAAAGAAATAAAGAACTCGTCTTTGTGATAGGTGACAGTCCCCTCTGATTTAAACATCTTTTTAAAAGAGCAACAATATCCCACTCATGGGAGCATAACACTTTCACAGATGACACTGCCCACCTGGATGATAGCACAATTGTTTGTCTTCTTCACAATAAAAGGGATAGGAATAAAATGAACTGGTAATACTGAGCGTCACAGATAATAAACACAGTAATAAGATACTGGTCTTGAGAAGTAGGCAGTTAAATGAACAATCTCGTATATTTCAGAAAGCCAGCTTGACCCAAGGCAAAATTGAAAATTAGATTGGCCAAAACTTCCCTCTGTCACTCCAGACATTCACTTTTAGTTTCTCTTTCTTCAACCTTCCTTCTCATTTATTGAACTCTCTATTCCACTTTTTAGGATTGAGTAATTTTCTAACCCTACTTTCTTCCTTCTTGCACCCTATAACTCACTTACAGTGAAGAATTCAGAACTTACTACATGGTTGTTTTATAATGGTTTATTTAAAGGTTCTTTGGATGGTGTGACACAAAACAAAGACATTCGGGTAGATGAAAGGCAGGAGTCTTTATTACTGACAGCACCAAATGGGAGAAGGTGCCCTGCAGAACCACATAGGGGCTGGTCTCCACGGAGAGGGTATAGCAAGCTGGACCGTAGGAGGTAGCTTATGAATGACAGGAGGAGTGGGGTTAGTTAGGTTTTCACAGGCTTCCTGTGGACTGTATATTTTGAATACTTCTGCAGGCCTGAGGAAAAAGGGGCCATTCCTGAATTATTGCCACCAGGGGCCTCTGGCAGATGGGGTGTGTATGTTATAACTCAGGAGTGTTAGAGTCCTGTAAAGAAAGCTGTTGGGATGTGGGATTAGAGAACTGCCCACAGAAGGGCAAGCCACAAAACAGGGACAAGATGGCATTTAAAAAATATTATATTGCAATGGTCTCTTAAATTATTTGACGGCTAAATTAAATATTGATAAGAGCAGTGATTAACCCAAATGCAATACAAGAAAAAAGCACATAGAACAAGAATCCAGGAGTTCTACTTTCTTAGCTTTGTAGACAAGTAGCTGTGTGGCCTTAGGCAATTTACCTCACTTCTCTGCATTCTCATTTTCTCACATGGAAAATGATCTAGGGATTATTTATGATTAATTGATCATTGTGATGGTTTGAATCTGTGGTGGACCCCAGAAAAGTCATATCCTGAAATCCTCATTCAATATTGCTGTCTGGAAGCTTTTTGATTTTCCCATGGAGATGTCATCCACTCAATAGTGAGTGATAACTTTTGATTAGATGACCTGCATGGAGTTGATGAGTTCCATGGACTCCACCCATTCCAGATGGGTCTTGATTACTTTACTGGAATCCTTTAAAAGAGAAAGGATTTTGGAGAAAGTCCCGGTTTTTGGAGCCACAGGAGAGCCATGAGGCAGAGAGCCCGTACAGCCAGAGACATTTAGAGATGAAGGAAAATGCCCCGGGGGAGCTTCATGAAACAAGAAGCCTGGAGAGAAAGCAAGCAGACCTTGCCATGTTTGCCATGTGCCTTTCCAGTTCAGAGAGAAACCCTGAAGTTCATCGGCCTTTCTTGAGTGAAGGTAACCTCTTTTTTGGTGCCTTAATTTGGACATTTTTTACAGACTTGCTTTAATTAGGACAATTTCAAGGCCTTAGAACTGTAAACATGCAACTTAATAAATTCCCCCTTTTAAAAGCTGTTCCATTTTTGGTATATCACATTCCAGCAACTTGCAAACTAGAACAATTGTTAAAGCAGAAAATTAGGCCTCAATGGAAGGGAATATGGGGAGATTTGGAAAAAAAAACAAGCAAAATTAATTTTATTCCCAAATATCATTGGCCTCCCCATTCTCCATATTCTCTCATAGATAAGACTGGCTGGCTTGGTTAGAAGCAAATAGTAAGCATTATAATGTAATCGCAGATATGGAATAATCCTTTTTCTAATATCATCTTAAAAGTGTTTCATGACATAGCAACAAAACTCCCTGGCTGATGCAGACCACCTTTATCTCCCTCAAGCATAGGAACATATCACTGGCTGAAACTGGCAAAAGCATCACTCCCTTTCTGTGTTGTCCTGGTATTGTGAGTAAATCACTTAGGGTATAATTCCTGCCAAGCTTACATCCACTTGACAAAGTAATGGGATGCTATAATGCTGTGAGTCCATTGATACTGTCCTACAAATTAAACAAAATATGATAACTTGGCTTTGCAAGTCCACTTAAATAAGACCAATGAACTCCTTTTTATCTCTTAAGAGAGGTTAATCTCAGAATAAATAGCTGGTAGGAGTGTGAGAGTATTTCCAGGTAGTATCCGAGGAGACCATGAGCCATGGTC
The DNA here is from genome assembly GCF_023851605.1 of Tamandua tetradactyla. Lineage (NCBI taxonomy): Eukaryota > Metazoa > Chordata > Mammalia > Pilosa > Myrmecophagidae > Tamandua > Tamandua tetradactyla. The sequence goes on from NC_135344.1 coordinate 40,786,982, forward strand.
TAACAAAGGGAGTATTCAGAGAACTGCATGAGAGGAGACAGTCTGAGAAATGATGAAGATAGATAAGGGGAAATGATGTACAGTAACATGGAAAAAGACATTTTCTACCACTAATGGGAGTTAAAATCCTAGGGCTGTGGCTGACACTTTGGAAAGATATAGGAGACCGTGTTACTTGCGACCTCTTAATACTTAGTGACTCAATGGAAGGAGATCCCACACCTCACTATCCTAGTTGCAAAGGGTTGCCCTTGATTGTACAGTGTGTGCACTGTGCAAAGGCCCCTGGTCAGGAAGGAGTTGGGTGAGGCTTGAAGTCCAATCAGTGCTGTACTTGCCAAACCCCACATCTTAGCCCAAGGCTGGGTCTTTCCTGGAGGTGGGAGGATGACACACTCTAATTCAAAGGAAGATGCCATATAAGTTAGCAGGGGCCCTGGTCCTAAGAATCACCTGGGAAGCTTCTATTGTTAGGGTGATTGGCTTATTTGGGGGCATATATCTTTTAAACCTATTCAGATAGACTCTCCAGAAGTGTGGTCTGTGTACTTATTTTTTAAAGAATTTGCAAATTATTCTGATAGGAACCCAAGTACATCAACCACAGCATTGACCAACACCATCTTCTCAACACTTTTATTTCTCCAATATCTATTCATACAGGTAAAACTGTTCCTCTCTCTCTCTCTCTCATTCTTTCTCATTTTCTCACTATATCTATGCTTATCATCTTTATCTCTATCTATCTCCCACTTATGGGGGTTGAGAACATTACTTTTTTCAAGAACAAAATAAAGCCAGCAGGAAAATATGATCCTTTGGTGAGAGGAATAAAATCAGGGTTACTTTTTTCCTTGCTGCTGTTCTACTTTTCACTCTGTCTTTCAGTATGGTGCAATAGGACTAGGCTTGCCTTCTCATGAGAGATACTTTCTACTTAAAAAAGGCTTCACGAAGTCAGGGAAGAATCTGGAGGAAGAACCATTGTATTGGGTGCTCTGGTCTGGTTCCAGTCTTGACTTTAAAGGAAAAAATTAGAAGTTCCTGAGGTTTTAGTTCTTTGAACAGATCCTCAAAGTAGAAGAGCACAAAAGGAATTCAGAACCTTGTTAGTATTAAAAAGTGTACATCTGGCTATAACAGATCCCCAGAGAGCCATTATGCCAACAGGAGATGAGACTGAATAGATCTAATTGAACCCACAAGATGAAAGTCTAAAGATTTTGGAAACTATGGATAACCTTTTGCTTCCAAATATTCACCAGCACAATTCCCCCCATAAAACAAAAAAGTCAAATAATCCTTGTAGATCTTTTTGATGTTCAGAATGCTCAGGCACAAGTGGGCACAGTATTAAAATATATGCATTCTTTTCATCTAATCTATCCATATTCTTCAACCTTATTTTTTATTGTAACATGTATAGAACATAAAATTTTGCTATTTGTAAGTGTGTCATTGAATGTCATTAATTGCATCTACAATGTGGTGTCACATCACCATCACCCATTACCAAAACTTTGTCATCACTTCAAACCGAGCTGTGTGAACATTAAGCAAAAACCCCCAAATCTCCTCCCTCCAGCCCCTGGTTACCTCTAACGTACTTTCTATTTCTAATCCTTTGTTCATTCTAAATATTTTATGTAAGTAAATTTAGACAATGTTTGTCCTTTCATAACTGACTTCTTTCACTTAGCATAATGTTTTCAAGATTCTTCCATGTTGCTGCATGTATCAGAATTTCATTCCTTTTCAGCTGAATAATATTTCATAGTATGAATATATCACATTTTGTGTAGCCATTTATCCTCTGATAGACATTTGTATTGTTTCTACATTTTGGCTACTGTGAATACGCTGCTATGAATATCGCTGTACAAGTATCTGGATGAATTCCCGCTTTCAGTTCTTTTGGCTATGTACCTGGAGTGGAATTATTGGTTCATATGGTAATTTCATTAGTTGGGGTTCTCCAGAGAAAGAAACACAAAACCACAAAAATTGGCAAGTCCAAATTCTGTAAGGCAAGCTATAAGCTGGAAACTGTGAGGAAGGTTTCAGTAAACTCCCCAGGAGTAGCTGGCTGGCTGGAGGAGAGATAGAGCTACTTCTGACGCTGAAGTCATCAGTTCTCCATTAGATGGAGACTTCTCTCATTGCTGAAAACAATCACCTTTGTAGATTGTAGATATAAGCAGCCACAGATGCAATCAAACTAATGATTTAAGTTCATGAAATACCCTCGCAGTAACTATGTTGGTTTAACCAAACAAATGGACACCATAACCTAGCCAATTTGACATATGATGTTAACTATAACAGTAATTCAATAAAATACACCCATTTTAATGTCAAATAATGCCACATAATTTTTTTGGATTGTCTCATTATTCTCTGCAGCTTTATTTATCAGATGAAGTAGATGATGCCTCAAATCTTAATCTCTTATGCCTAGAGAAGACATTGACATTTTTGTCCGTATCTTGAACTCAGCCTACCTAAAAGCTAAATTCGTCTTCACCCTCAAAATATGTCCAAGTTTGTGTTCTCTAGTTCTGACATAACATATATTCTTAGTTACCTCCCCTAAAATATCCAGAGTTCAATTTTATTGTTTTTCTCTCCATCTTTTCCATATGTGATCAGGATTGGAGAGATATCCTCACCACAATATGTCTTGAATTCATACCTTTACTTCCATTCTCATTACAAGTGCTCCAAACCAACTCTTGATCACCTAAGTCCTAGACTTTTAAAATAGCTTCCCAATATATTTATCTGCTTTCAGACCCCTTGTGATCTAATCAATTATACACAGCAATAGTTAATTAATATTTCTGAGTCAGCTCCCTCCACTGTAAACAGAACAAAAATCATATACTCTAATCTGACTTCCGAACTCCTCTAGGAGTTTGACTCAACTATCTTTCCAAATTTGCCTTTCACTATGTGGTAGTTAGATTTAGTTGTCACCTTGGCCAGGTGAAGGCACCTAGTTCTGTTGTTGTGGACATGAGCCAATGGTACGTGAACCTCATCTGTTGCTGATTTTATCTGCAGTTGGCTAGGAGGTGTGCCTGCTTCAATGAATGACGTTTGAGTTAACTGGCTGGTGCTTAAATGAGAGAGCACAATGTAGCACAGCCCAGGCAGCTTGGCATACCTCATCTCAGCACTCACAGCTCAGCCCAGGCTTTTGGAGATGCAGAAAGGAATCACCCAGGGGAAAGTTGCTGGAACCCAGAGGCCTGGAGAGAAGGCCAGCAGAGATTACCCTGAGCCTTCCCACGTAAGAAAGAACCTCAGATGAAAGTTAGCTGCCTTTCCTCTGAAGAACTAACAAAATAAATCCTCTTTTATTAAAAGCCAATCTGCCTCTGGTGTGTTGCATTCCAGCAGCTAGCAAACTAGAACACACTATCACACCAAATTATTTACAGGACTTGCCTTTTACCAAACACAAGTGACATTTTTCTGCTGCCGTATCCCACATTTTCCTGCTTTCACTCATTGACCTTCCCTTTCTGCATTTCTTTCTTTATTAAAGTCCTTTACATCTTTTAAGACCAAGTTTCATACTTCTTCCACTGTACCTTCTTTGATAATCACAGCCAGAATGGACCTCCTTGGGCCCCAGCACTTAGCTCTTACTTGTCAATTACACATTACACTTCCACTTCGATTTGAAGTGCAGATATTTATGTATATAACATTTTCCTTGTTATGGTTTGTCAACTCAACATATGGTAGAATTTCCCAGTAAGTATAACTAACTAAAAACAGAATTGGCCCCAAGGGTGGAAGGGAGTTATATTTCAATGAAGTTTTTCACAAATAAAGCAGAGGTTATTGGGTAGAAATGGTAAAGAGATAATCCAAGCTCCATGTAGAGCAACGATAGGTTCTCAAAAAGTCATAACCATTACTTATCAAAGGCGTATTTTATTCACTAAAGGATAGGAAATAAAAAGTTCATTTAACAGTTTATAATGACTATCATTTACATGTAAAATATTATGATAGGCATTATAGATAAATAGTTAAAAACATAAGACCCTCTCATTGATGAAACTGTTTTTAGTAGAAAAGGCGAAATTCTGATAGTGCTAGGCTAGAGATTTGCATTGATCCTGTCACTGAAACAAATAAACAAAAAATCCTGGATTATAGATACACATATAAATACATGCATAGCATCTTAATGCATCTAATGTATCACAAAGAATAAGGAGGAGGAAAGGGAGGGAGGTAGGAAAATAAAATAAAATAAAATAAAATAAAAGGGAATTCAGGATTTAAAGCAACCTGCTTTGACCTTAAGCTCATTTGCCAAACTTGGAAGTTTTGGTTTTGAAGACCTTACAGAGTGGGAAGGGATAAGAAAAAAAAAAGACAGTTCAGGGTTTGCACTAGTTGGAAGTCTAAAAGGAGATCTTAAATTACCCGTGTGCCCAAATGGTTACTACCTTAATGTAAGCTTGATCTATAAATAAACTCTTCTTTATACCACCCTGGTGTTCATAAAAATAGACTTTTTCAACTTAGTTGCAGAGCAGAGTGAGGTAAACCTCCACACACGTGGCCAGCCTTTACCTAGATTTATAGCCCAAATTCATATCACTTCCATAAGCCATAGAAACCTCAGGCCAAAATGTACTTTGAGTGGCACTATATTCGTAGTGCCTAAACTTCTCTACATGAAAATTCTTTATCCAAGGCCTCACAAAATCCTTACCAATGTTTCAAAAGAAAAATAATTAAATATACTAGGCATCATGAGCAAGAACCTGCAGAACTCAACAGAGAGTAGAAAGAGACTAACAAGGATTTCAGATACAGAGACTGCTAGATGGAGATCATAAAATAACTATTTGGGCTTAGGTATCATGTATGGATCTATGGTGGGGTAGAGGATTTGGGTGAATCTTCTACCCCCAAAGCACGTATAAAATTGGCCAAATGGTCAAAATCATTTTTGCAGCTCTGGCAATTATGGCAATTAATCAACGGTAAAGAACTAATTGAAAAATACCTATTCATTGCAAACTGCTAGAACTTAGGATATGAGTGGAATCTGTTGCTTATTTCCTGGGGCTGCCCCAATCCTGCCCCATCCACTTAGAAACAAGCAGTGTTACGAGTGCGAGGGTGGCCAGGAAAACTCAGTATGTATGCTGACAGAAGACAGGGATGGGTTTCAGTTTTAGGTGGAGGGTGAAAATGAACAGTAGTATTTTTAGGAAAAGTAAAAACTGGATAGGAAATGAACTGGCAGAACTGAGTTCTACCATCCTAAGGTTGTGATCCTGGTGGGGCAAGAAGTGGACCAGCCATGAATTTAATTGGGGGAGATCCTGGAAGTGAGAGAGACCTAGTAGGTATTAAATAGGTTGTCCACACATCCTTGACTGTTCAGGAAACTATGTGCCCATGAGGACCAGAGCCAAGTCAGCTGTGCTGAAAATGAGAACCACGGCATATTAGATGTCCTGCTGAATTTTGATTGGCTCCCAATCAAACAATGTTACTGATGAAACAACGTGCATCAGTAGAGGCAGCAAGAATTATGGCCTCAAAGACTTTAAGTTCAACTATGTCCAGTCATTGGCTGAATGCAAGAGATGAGAACACTGGATTAATGTCTAAGAAATTAGGATAAAAATTAATGTGAAAATTAAAAATCTGAGTAGAGATATCAGTGGCAATACACCATGGGGGAGAAAGATGCAACAGTGTTAGGAAATTTTTAAATATTTAAAAAATAAAAAATATATAATACACCAAAATTGCTATGTTATAGAATCTAAGATGTTCAGTTTTTGAAAGAGAGAGAGACCAAGAGAGAGAAAGAGAGGGAAGCAAACAGAAAGGATGTCCTATACTCAGGGGGAAAAAAAAAAAGAACAGTCAACATAGACTAAGTGTGAGTGGAACCAAATGATAAATTTTAGTGTATAAAGATTTTTAAATAGCTCTTAAAATTTATTAACCCAATTAAGAAAAAACTATGTTCAAAGAATTAAAAGAAGAATATGAGGACTAAACAAAAAAGGAATCTCAATAGAGAAATAGAAGCAATAATAAAGAGCCAAATGAACATTATAAAGTCAAAATGAAAAAATTACTAAACAATAGTTTAAATGAAAAATAATGATTAACTTTTAAAGGAAATGCAAGACAAGTTTAAATATGTACATAAAGCAAGCATCTATAAAGACTAGACAAACAGGTTTTGAATTGGCAAATAGAATTTCCAGTAATTAAAAAAAATACATTATTTGAATTTAAAACATCAGTAAAACTGAGGTGAGAATTATCAATGCGGAATATAGATCAGAGAAATTATTAAGTATGTGGTAAATGGGGCAGAATTATAGAAAGTATGAAAGGAAGCTCAGAGACATGGAGCATAGAATGAGAAAACCTGCCATTGTTCCACAAAAAGAAAAGAAACAGAATGTGGCAGAGACAATATTTTAATGAAAATGGCTAAGAAATTTCCAGAACTAAAGAAAGACACCAATCCATATTTTCAACAAAACTCAATAAATCCCATAAAAGTTCCAAAATGGAGTAAAATTACAAAACATAAAAGATAAAAAGAAAATCTTAAAGTTGCTAGGGAGAAAGAGAAATTACCTTCAAAGATATGACAGACTGATAGCTGAGATCTCTTTGGCAAAAAATGAAATCTAAGAGGAAAAAAATGTAGTCAAAATTTTATACAAGTGAAAATATCTTTAAAAGAGCAATACAAAGATATTTTCTGAATTCCAAAAATTGAATTTGCTATCATAATCTATTTTTATGAGACAGACATGCTTATAAAATATACAAAATCACTAGGGCATGGGTCAGAAAGTAGCTGAAGGGAGTTAAAAATGTCCTGAAGTCCTTGTATTATTCAGAAGAAGCCTCATTGTTTGAATTTCTAGAGTATTTACTAATGAAGTAATGCAATACTTCCAAACTACTAGAAGAAAAAAATCTAAGGAAAAAAATAATCAACAATTCCAGATATATCTCCCTGGATACCTTAGATTGGACATTCCTATAGCCTTGCTTTAATTGAGATATTATCATGGGCTTAAAACTGTAAACTTGCAACTTAATAAATTCCCCCTTTTAAAGACCGTTCTGTTTCTAGTATGTCGCATTCTGGCAGCTAGCAAACAAGTACAGGTTGGCTTAAACAATAGGAATTGATTGGCTCATGGTTTCAGAACTAGAAGGCTTGCTTCCTCCCCAGTTTGGTAAGGTTCTGGCTGCCCACATGGCCAGCAATCCTTGAGTTTCTCTGCTTCTCCCAACACATGGCGATGTTCTCTCCTTCCTCTTCTGTGATCTATTGACTTCTGGCTTCTGGTTTTGGGCTACTCCCCTTGGATTTCTCTTTATAAGACTTTTAATATAAGATTAAGATCCATCTTGATTCAGTTGGTCACGACTTAATTAAAAATAACATGTTCAAAAGGTCCTAATTACAGTGGGTTCATGCCCACAGGAATGCAATTAAGAACATGTCTTTTCCCGGAGTATATAATTCCATACCCTGGATGGAGAAAATTATGATTGAAAGACACTAAAGGAGATGTAAATAAATAGAAATTTTATGTTCCTGGATCCTGAGTTAGGAGACTAAATATTATAAAAATATCAGTTCTCCCCAAATTAATCTTTAAATTCAATATAAGCCCAATTTAATTCCCAAAAGATTCAGTTATGGAATTTGACAAACTAATTATAAAATACATTTGGAAGGGCAAAGATCAACAATAGCAAAGACATTCTGAAGAAATAGATCAAGTATGGGGACTCATCATATTAGATATCAAGATTATTGTAAATAAGACACTGTAGAATTGATGTATAGACAAGTAGATCATTAGAACAACATAGAGAACCAATAAACAGACAGGCAAATATGAAGATGGGCTACATGACAAATTTTGTGATGCACATATATGGAAAAAGGATAGACTATATAATAAATAGTGCTGGGGAAATTGGTTGTCCTTGTGGATAAAATAAACTTAGATCTTTATTTCACACAATATGCCAAAATCAATTATGGGTTCCTTAAAGATTTAAACCAAAAAGAAAAAAAAAAACTCTAATAGCATAAGAAAAGAATGGAGGATATATCATGAGAATCTAGGGGTAGGTAAAAGTTCATTACACAAGATACAAAATACACTAACCATAAAGGCAATGATTGAATAATCCATCAATATTAAAGTTAAGGATCCCTATTCTTCAAAAAAGATGGTTATATTAGTTTGCTAAAACTGCTGGAATGCAATATACCAGAAATGGAACAACTTTTAAAAGGAGAATTTATTAAGTTGCAGATTTATAGTTCTAAGGCCATGAAAATATTCAAATTAAGGCACCAACAAGAGTTTACCTTCACTCAGGAAAGGGTGATGCCATCCAGAACACTTTTGTCAGCTGGGAAGGCACCTGGGTAGCATCTGCTGGTCCCTTGCTCCTGGGGTCTGTGGCTTTCAGTCTCTGTTTCCTGTGGGAGTGCCTTACTTGGCTTCTCCAGGGCTGGGTTTCATCTCTTGGCTTCCCTTGGCTCTCTTCAGTTTCTGGCTTGCATAGCTTCTCATGGGAAGGCGTATGGCAACATCTGCTAGGCCCTGCCTCTCCAAATGTCTGGGTTGCATGTTGGCTCTGATGGCTGTCTAAGCATCTAAGCTTCCTCCAAAATGTTTCCCCTTGTAAAGGACTCCAGTAAACTAATCAAGACCCACCTTGAATGGCAGGGTCACATCTCCATCTAATCAAAAGGCCACACCCACAATTGGGTGTGCCACTTCTCCATGGAAGTAATCTAATCAAAAGTTCCCACCCTAAACAATAGGTCTCGCCCCACAAGACTGGATCAGGATTAAAACATGGCTTTGGTGGGGTACATAATAGTTTTAAACCAGCACAACGTCATAGCATGAAACAAACAACAAACCGAAAGAAGATGTTTATAAAGAACCTAACTGACAAAGGGGTAGTATCTGTAACATATAAAGATGTCTTATGAATCAATTAAAAAGAGGAAACTTTCTAATGGAAGTTAGGGGCAAAGTTATTGAAGATACTTTACAGAGAAAGAAACCCAAATGAACATTAACATTTGGGGAAAATGTCATTTATATTAATCAAGGAAATGCAAATTAAACCCTCAGAGAGGTACCATTACATAATTATCAGACTGTCAAAAATCACAGAATTTCCACCATATTATGATGCTGCAATCTGGGTTTGCTGCATCAGGAAAAGAGCATGGAGAATTACTTACCAGCTCTTAAATGTTTTGACACAGAAGTGAACATTACTGGCCAAACTAAGTCACATGGTTTTGCTTAACTTTGAAGAGTTGAGGAAGCATAATCAACCTTGTTCCTGTAAGAAGAGGGGACCTGGAAATATTGATGGGCACTAGTAGTATCTACCACACCACATAATGGATAATGGCTGACAGATGCATCAATGAGAACTGTCACATGCTGTTGGAAGATGTACAAACTGGTACAACCAATGTAGTCAAAGTTCAGCATTGCCTGGTAAAGAGGAATATATACATATCCTACAACTCAGCAATTCCACCTTTAGGTATATACTGTAGAGTAATTAATATGCATCTGTACCAGGAGAAATTGCACATGGCTCCACAGAGTCATTCACAAGAACAAAAAAATCGGAAACAACCAAAAATTCATCAATATAATAGATACTAAATTGTGATTTCTTCATGGAGAGAAATTCCATAGAGTAGTGAAAATGCTTCCCTCATCAACATGGATGAATATAACAGTTATAATGTTGAGGGCAAAATAATGCATACAGCATGATTCCATTTATATTATGCCCCAAACAGGCAAAACTGATACCCACATACACATGCACATGTACGCATTTTCATTTAAATAATAGGAATATTTTTATACATGTATGTATATATATTTAAATTTTGGAATATATATACATAAATGTATTGTATATATATTTAAATATATTTAGGAATTAATTTGTAAATAATTGCATAAGTAGAAAAGTTTTAAAAAGAGCAAGAGAAGAATTATCACAAAGGTCATCATAAGTGGTTACCTCGGGGTAGAGGTAGGAGGACACAACTGGGGGTATACACAGGAGGTTTCTTAGGTACGGTCAGTACCTTTCTCTTACCTGTTTGGTTGTTATAAAGGTATTTGCTGAATTCTTTATACTGTCTGTGTACACACAGATATGTGTGTGCCTTAGAAATAAGTATAGGTAATATAGAAAATATTTCTCAAATAGGGAAAGCAATATTTAAGAAAGAAAATCCACCAGACAATAAATTATAAATAATATCAAGTGAGACTATAGTCATTTAATCCAAAAATATCAGGGAAGGGTGAGATGCCCACGGGCTACAATAGTCAGGAATGCATTAATGAAGGAGCCAGGACTTGACTTAGGCATTAAAGGAGGATAAAATTCTAATAAGTGGGAAAGAAGTGGGGGACTTGCTAAATGAAAATGGCAAAAGACAGAAAAGGCTGAAGGAAAATTTAGTAGATGGCGAACTGCACACAGGCTTGGGCAGTGGGTTTACATGGTGCAATGGCATAATTCTGTTTCCTTTCTATCCAGTCATTGAATTCTCCTCAGTAAGGTATGTATGACAGTAGCACAAAGTGTGTGCCATTGCAAACATATGTGCATTTCACTGAGATAAAATCCTTAAGCCAAAAAGTATAATTTTAGTCATTCCCCAAAATCTGCCGGAAATAGGCAATGTAGAAATGGAAGGGAGAAAAGAGAGCCCGGGGCCTTCATGAAATTTCTGAACTATCATTGTGGAAATGATTCTCCAGGCCAATGTTACTTTGAAGTTTGAGTCGTGCTGGCAGGTGTTGGCTGTACTGTTTGTTTCCAGTACGAGTCAACCAAGCTCAGAAATGAAATACAGGAATGTAGAAATTTTTATAGTGATTTGACAGTGTAATTTTACATCTGTTGAAAGAAATAATAAAAAATTGAGACTTGTATTTACATGTCGGTTTTTTACTCATTATATCTTTTTAGCAATTTCTAGTATTGGTCAGGGATGGATAGGAAATTTTAGACGAGAAAGAATCTTCCACTACAATAATTTGAGAATCACTGACATCTAGACATGAGATCTACACTTAAAAATAATGTGATGTGGGGGCTCAGTGGCAAAATTCTTGCCTGCCATGCCAGAGGCCCAAGTTTGATTCCTTGTGCCTGCCTGTGCCAAAAAAAAGAAAAGAAAAAACATATACAGAAATATATGCATATATTTAGTGATGGATATGTCTGGCAAAAAAATGGTGAATCTTACCTTCTAGCATTTCCGCTAGTACATATGGTGATATCACTGTTTAAAAAAAATGAGTGGTGTAATTTATTTTCACCACTCTGTAAAATGCCTTTCCCTTGTCCCCACCCTTTGCCATATATAAGCAAGTCACTTTCCACCTATTCAAAGGGAGGTTAATTTTACAGATATCATCAGCTATTCCTAAATCCTTACTTCAAATTTCACCATTTCTGTTTTCCTCTGAGTCTAAACACAATTAATGGATCAGAAGAGAGCAAGGACATTGGTAAGGCATGTAAGTTTTTTCTTGCCACTTCCCTGCTCTCAAATCTAAAATACTAAATTTATTTTTGTACCCAAAGCACATTCACATGTCCTCTTCTTTCCAGGTCCACTGCCACTATTCCATCTTAGAACATCATTATCTCTAGCTCAACCTGCTATAACCACCACCAACACACATTCCAGCCTACAGCTCCCTCTACTATACTTTATCTCACTCATAACTGTCAGATTTATTTTCCTAAAGTGGAAATGTAATTCTACCTCTGAAGCTCAAAACCCTTCGGGGCTGCCTACTGAACAATTGTTACTGATGAAGTATAAATTCCTCACACCTGGCATTCAAGACCCTCTACACTATGACTGCAACTGACCTTGCTAGTCTAACCTCCCACTGTTCCCCATCATATAATTTATGGTGCACTAAACAAACCAAATACTGTTCTCCAACTATAGCATAACCCTGAAGCCTTTCCTACAGTCTTCAGTAGAATGCATCACCTCTTCTGCATTTAACCCTCGTAATCCTCTTCTTTCCCTCCATGGCATTTTGCTTGATGGGCCACTTATCTTACCCTATGTTATGTTACAGTTGTTGGTCTTATAGCACGCTAGAATATTAATACCTCGAAGAAGGGGCTTGATGTCACTCACCTTTGTGTCCTCACAATGTCAGTGCTAGAGGTGCCATGAAATAATATGTAGAAAACCCCACTGAGACAGTCTGCTCTCACCTCTAACTATCGTTCTACTCCTATTGACCACTCTTATTTCAAAATGTATCAATATATTGATATTGCCAAATCCACATGTAAGTACTCAGGCTGTTCTCTCTGGCTAGAATGTTTTAATCTTTCTCTGTTTATGCAAATTCTACTTATCCTTCAATGGCCTGCTCAAATTTCAACTCCTCTAGCTTCCATATTTTGGCAGTGGGAAATGATTTCTCCTGCCACTACTATTTCTTCTTCAAATGTGGCAAATCCATAATGTACTGATTGATGGTATTACATAGATCTCTTTATCATAGTCACTTTGGACTAATATTGCCATCATTTAATATTATTTAAATTTGAGGTGTCCATGAGCTGTTGGCCATCTGGTCAATAAGAGACATATGTTATAGTAGTTAAGGGTGGGGACTGTGGAGACAGATGCTTAGGTTCCATCCCAGTTCTGTTACTTACTTGTACTATGGGACAATTTCTTATCCTCTAAGTTCCTCAGCTTTCCTTATCTGTAAAATGGAAGCAATAATTGTATGTATCTGAGACAACTGTAGTGAGTATTAAATGGGCACATTTAAGTAAGCATCTAGAACAGTATCTGGCCAATGGATGGTGCTCAGGAGATGCCATCTTCCATTATCATTCCTGGAAAATAAGGATTTTGCTTTCGTTCTTTTTTTTCTTCTTTTCTGTTTTTCCTCAGCACACATTTATTCATTCTATGCATATGCATTTAGTACAAGTAGCATATGAAACACTGCTGCATTGATTTGGAATACCAGCAGGAACAAAACCAGAACTTAACACTGCTGGAGCTTTCATTCTCATAACCATGTTTGAGCTGGTTACCAGCCTCAGCTCTCTATACTCACATTTGAAAGAAAGAGCTGCTCCCTTTCCTGAAGTCATGATGCCTCCATCTCTCCCTTAGTCCTCCCAGGGTGGGAAACACAGAGTAAAATCCAGGAAGCTTGAACTGAAGTTCTAGAAGTCCACGATGACCTAGAAAAAAGCCCATAGATGTTGAGATAAGAAGGACTTAGTCCACTGTGCAGGTGTACTATCTACCAGCTTGACTACTCTGAACTCACTAACTTTCCTGAGCTTCAGTTTCCTACTACTCAGAATCTGTAGAATACTTACCAGTTAGGATCATTGGGTAAATCAATGAAATAAATATTTCAAGTGCCTGGCACATAGTTACACAACCAATAAATGCAAGCTATTATTGTTTTTTATGGAAGTATATATATCTGTTACATACATCAGTGATTTTTACAATAAAACATCCTAGAATACCTTCTTTTATGATCTTGCTCTGCTAAAATTAGGTTTAATTATTTAAGTTTAATTTATTAGAAGTGCATTAGGCTATTTGAAGTTCAATGAATTACATGCACTTTCATAAATAACATGTAATGCCTCTAATTGAGCTTAAATATATAAACTAATATCATAACATAAAATCTATTTTCTCATAACAGAAAAATTGCTATTTATGCAATCCATATGAAAGTTCATAACTTGCTTATATTTTTATGCTAATACCCTTCCCTGGTTCTCTTCCCGTCATTGCCAGCATTCACAACTAGATATATTTTTAGTCAAGAAAAAGCAATCTTTTCTCTAGCCCAGAACTCAAGGGGAGCTGCGTGAAACAGTGGAACAGTCACGGTCTGGCTATAGTGGTTCTTCCTCGCTCTTGGTATGGTTCCAAATAGTGTCCGTTGTGGAAAACACCATCCTGTCACCATACTTAGAACAAATTTAAAAGTGTTCTAAACTTTCTTAATAAAAGTCTCTAACAGATAGATAGTTATTTTTATTATCTAGGGCTGTGCTATCCAATATTAGCCACCAGCCACGGTGGCTGTTGCACAGTGGTGTGTTGGTAAATGTTTAAAACTCAGATATCTCTCTCTTAAAAAAAAAGTCAGCATTTTTCCATTTCTGTGGTATAAATATTCCCAATCTACCAATCGACCAGCGCATAAAATCTTGAAAATTTAATAACCAACTCTTCCAATGCAGTGTGAGCTGGCTCCAGCACACCACTGAAATGGCTAGTACACATTGCAATGTGTTTTAGCATAAAGTACACTCCACATTTCTAAGGCTTAGTGCAAAAAAAAAGAAAACTTCCTTCTTAATATTTTATATCCCTTATTAATATTTTCATATTGAAATGATAATTTAGACATATTTGGTTAAATAAAACATATTATTAAAATTAATTATGACTATTACTTTTGTCCTTTTTAAATGTAGCTATAAGAAAATATAGCAAACTTGTGTATGTAGTCTGCATGATATTTGTCTTTTCAGCACTGATCTAGGAAATAATTTTAAAGCAAGTACACACACTTTTTTTTGCATGGCAGGCACCGGGAATCAAATCCGGGTGAGAACTCTGCCACTGAGCCACCATGGCCTGCCCAACATTTTAAGCTATATTTTATTGGAATATACTATTTGTTTAGGTACATTGTTGATTCAAATCTGGCTAAAATCAATTTTCCAGAATCCTTAATCTGTTTAAATAACTCAGATAACTTAGTTAAAAAAAAATGGTTTGAATAACACACACATACTTTTCTTATCACTTCCCAGATTCCCTTAATATTAAATGGCACTGGAAAACACTTTATCTTTGACATATCTGGTACAGATGGGGTCAGTGGAAAAATTTTAAATGGATAATGTGGTCAAATCTAGTAACTCTGAGCACTCCTGAAAGAAATAATGGGTGAAGCAAATTGAAAACTGCAGAGCATGGGCTGAATTCAGGAAAGTGTGAGTTTTATTGAGGCCTGTAATTTTCCAGTGGTTCCACTGATGACCTGCGAATATACTTCCACAATGAGAGTGAGAGGCCTCTGACTGCACTCGAGTGAGCTGATAGATCAGCTTAAAGGAATGAAAATGCATCCTCACAGGTGAGCTACACCTGAATAATGGAAGGAAGGAGGACCAGAACACAAAAAAGCATTGGCTTCAGGGCTAAAAGTCATAGATATCAGATGACATATGAGCTCTCTCAGGTGACCAAGCCTCACCAAGCTTGTCAGGAAACATTTTTTGTAACCCTGTTTCACACCAAAGAATAAAGTGGCTTCCCCCACCAAAATGATAATTCCAAACTCTATAGGTCTTTCTCACTAGGAATTCCTTAGGATCTGTTGTACACATAGCTTTCTCTTCTATTATGCTAATGTCTATACGGTAATTATTGTTATTTTCACAGGACACCATGATGCAAGGTGTAGGTTTAAAGAGCTCCATGCTGAGTATAGCACAATAGAATATAGAATGGTGGAGGGAAACTCACTGGACTTGCCTCAGGAAAGCGGGATTCCAGTTCTGACTTCCTCACTAACACTGTTTAACCCTGGGCACTCCACTTAGCCACTGACTTCATTCAGATTCTTTATCTGCAAAACCCTGGATAACTGTAGTAGCCTTATGAGGTGATTGTGAGTGTGAGTTAAGTGATTACATAAGAAAGGATGTTGACTGGAGCATCATTCACAGGGCCTGTTATCATTAAATAGCTTTAGAGGGCAAGAAGGGGGGTATCAAAAAAAGAAAAGTCAAAGATGGTAATTTCTGAGGAAAATCTATCTTTCAAGATATGCTTCAAATAAATAATTCATTGCACAAGTCTGACTAAAATTGGGAGCTCTGCAAAGTATTGAGAAAGCTTTAAATAAAAAAAAAAAAAAACAGCTATTTCCCCTGCTTTTCAGAGTTTATGGTTTAGTTTGGAAAATATGAATAAACATGTAAAACAAACAGAGGGCAATTCTAAGAACTATTTAAACAACAGCATGTTGGTGTGAATTAGCTGAGTTCCCTTGGAGCATTTGTTATGAATAAGAGACCAGACTAGGTGTTATTCTGTGAAGGTTTAAGGAAGAAGGTAAGTCTTGGACAGGGGCTTACAATATGTTTGGATTCTGAACCGAACTGAAATGAGGAAGTCCCAAGAAAAACATTGTAGTAATCACAGCCAAGGGTAGATGTTGGGGAGATCAGAAAAAAGTCATGAAATGTTTGCAACTCATGCATGGAAGTTTTGGGCAAGCCATGATCACTGGAGCCAGGTATTCTAGAACTGAATGGGCTCTGGATGAGAGCACTCTGTTTCCTCATCTGTAAAATGGAAGTCTCTTGTTAGAATTTTATGAGAATCATAGATTTAAAATTAAAAAACTGCCTGCCATGTATGGTAGATATTCAATAGATGGTAGTTTTTATTTTTAATGTAGAGTTTCACATTTTTAAAGGGCTAAAATACTCTTTCTTATACCACAAACCAGATCTCAAATTTTTCTCAAGAACCTGAGCCAGACATGCTCATTGGCTGCACCTTGAGAGATCTCTCTTAAGCAGTAGGCGCTCAGCTGGCACCTGGGTGCCTTGATGAGCTATACAGGTGCTCACCTCCTCGTTTGCTCTCAGAACTGCTGCGGAGGGGCCGGCAAATGTAGAGAAGCACTGTCTATAGATTGAATAATATCTCACGGACTTGTTGAAAGCATGCAAATATGTTCTTTTGTCATTATATTCTCAATGAGCAGGCTTACTGAAGTACAGTCTCAGACATGGGCAGCTGTAGCTCCCAGGACTCAGGAGGGCTGCCCAGGTTGTGTCATGCCACCGCTGCAGTTCTTAGGTGTGGTTTAATGAGGGGCTGGACGTGTGTGGCAGAGAGGCACAGGCAGATGCAAGAGATCCCAAAGACAAAAACGGCCCAGTAACCACAGAAACACCATTTCAGCAGCAAGGAAAGCAGGTTGCCCATGGCTGAGGAGAGAGTCATGAGGGAGTACAGAGAATGGCTGGGATTACTCATTGGAGGTAATGTTTTCATATGAAAGAACTTTATATTTTGAACAGCACCTTCCTTTCCTTAGGTAATTACCTCACGAGACTTGGATTGGATGGGTTGTGAAAATGTGTTGTCACAGTAGAAAATGTATTCATAGATTTATTCATTCACTCACTCAAAAAAATGTAAGTTATTCACTCCGTGTCAGGGTCTATATTGAGCAGCCACAGAAAAATGTCAGAGCAGTGGGTTCCCCACGCAAGGCGAGGGATTCCTCCCTACTGGCTCTCTTATTTTAGATCCTGTGTAAATTTATTCTTCCCATTTCTTTCAGGGGCGGTTGCTCAGTAGTGCCCTTCACCCGTAAAACTGCAGCTTGCACTTTCTGTTAGGAAACGGTGGTTTAAAAAATATTAACATCTTCAGATATTCATAAAATGGAGCAAGAGGGAGCTGCTAGGCAGTGTAAAATGGTAAGAATATCAGACAATGAGGTTGGAAAACAGGTTTCTATTCCAAGCTTGTGCTCTATAGTTGTGTCACCGCGGGCAGGCTCCTGAAACTTTCTAGGCTCATTTATGAATTGTAATATAAACCCAGTCCCACCTACACGACAAAGCTGCTGGGAATCCCAAGTGGCTGGTATATGTGAAAATGGCTATAAAGTATAATGCGTGCTATAAAGACCTACCTGCATGCGCATGTGTGTATGTGTAAGTGTATTTGAGTATGGTAAAGTGTGAGAAAGACAATAATTCCAGTGTGGAGACAGCATTTACATAAGCACAATCAGTCACCCCAGGTGTTTTTTATCAGGGCACAAGCAATGATTGTACTCCCATGGGTGATGTGGCAATTCTGTGTAAAGAAAGACAGGTGGGCCCCAACTAGCTATTCCCAGGGACATGCAACTGTGCATATTCACCAGTTTCCTGGGAACAAAAGTTCCCTTCTGTATGTTAGGGCCCTATTAATCTGAGTCACTTATATAAGGCAACGTGTTTTCTTCTACCTGCTAATGGAACACTAAGAGGGGAAAACAAGGCTGCTCCATGGGGCAGCTGATTTAGGAGCATTTCGCCCATAGGTGGAAGTTAGTCCTGCTATTGCTGACTGCAGGCCAGCACCACTGCTCTTACCAGCAGGACAAGGAGGAAGGGTCATTTCTAAAACATTTTAAATGGGGGAAATTGGGAATTTGTCTGAGCCATGGCAAGCTGGGTGGTATGGAGAAAAGGGCACAGGCTATGGAGGTGAGCAGAACTGATTAGAAACTACTTCTGTTGTTTTAAGTTGTTTTCCCTCCACTGCCCTAAGTCACCCTCTCCTGGCATGTGAATGAACATGCTTTCTTGTATGTCTTTATGCATGTGAACACGTTTATATCCATAAATGCTATAAAAACACTCACTTATGAATGTACATTATTTCACACACAGAGAGAAAATACGATCTCCATGGGAGGGAAATATTTTGCAGTTTGGTTCAATCCTCTCTATCATTCATAGCAGGGCTGATACACAGTAAATGCTTATATTCAACAGCTTTTGCTATGGCTAAGTTGCATTAAACATTCACTGACTTATAACAATAAACATTTGTTTCTTGTTCATTGCATCTATGAGCTTACAGTAGCTTTGCTTCACTCTCTTCTGTCCTGCTGGCCTTTTCTGGACCCAATTCCAGACCGAGGGCCAGATTCAGATCTCTGTGTCTTCTCATTCTGGGGCCCAGGATTGAAATATTGTTTGTTTTATCCATTATCTTCCATAGTCCAAATAAATCCCATGGCCAAGTGCAATATCAATGAAGCAAGGAAGTCTATTCTTCCCGGGAAGAAGGAGGAGAATACTGGCTGAATTGTACAGTATATCATAATCCAGTTTATCATAATCCGCTTTCTTGTTTACAAATATTTCTTCCATTCAATTGGCGCACAAATATACTCACCACCTCCCCAAAGGAGAATCTCAAACATTTCATCCCATCAGGCCATTAAGCTCAAAGTTTTGGATATTATAATGATACCTGCATCAGTATTTCTATATATGGTTTTTCTTGCTCTGGAGAACTATAGATTAGAGAAGGAAGTAGAAGAAAAGGAAGAGAATTACGAGAAAGAGGAACAGGAGAGGAAGAAAAGAAATAGGTGGAGGAGAAATATCCTTTGCAATTATTTCATGACTCCACATTTGAGCAAGTCTAGTAAAGGTCATTTTTCCAGTTGGAGTTAATATGGACGAGGACAATTTAAGCAATTCAGAGAGGATATATATATATTCCATGACTAGGGTTTGGCAAGAAAAATGGCTGCATTAGGCTCAGGTGTTGCAACTCTTTGTTACTTAATGTTTGCAAAGGATCGTTATCCACTACAATCTCCAGTCTCATATTTCACTCCTGATTTGCCCCCTTGCTCATTTCACTCCAGCCACACTGGCTTTCTTGTTCCTGGAAGAGTCTGAGGAACCCAGACTTTCTGTAAGGGTGGTGCCCAGGGTAGAGGTCAAGCCACGGTATAATAAGATGACTTTAAGGGAAGTAGAAAGAAAATATGATGACTTTATCTAAAAACACTGAATTTAACATTCCTTGATATTTAATATAATGATTAAAATTGTCCATTTATGTAATTTACAAATAAATCTTCAAAGTCACACTTTAAAAAATTTTATAGATAATATAATTTTAAAATTTTGAAGAATACTGTCCCATAAGATCTAACATCAGAAACCTCTCTCTTCTCACGGGCATCTCAGTTGTGAGAGCCAAGGCTATTCTCACAGGGAGGGAGAGGTATGTTTTGGGGGCTCATTAGTCTTATGACCTATCCACAACCCTACAATGGTATCTAAATCCTCTCATTATCCATGTATTTGGTTGTTATATTTTATATAAAATACAGGAGCATTAACCCTTTCAAATCTTAACTATTAACACCGGATCACAGAAATGTGTGCATTCATCCAATGGTTCCTTGTTTGCTGCTCTATCCCAGAGCAGCCTGAGGCCCCCAGTGGAGTCTGAAATACCACTGATTCATCACCAACTATCCACCTCACAATAGGGAGGAAATTTAAGAGCAGCTCTATCAAAGGAAGCATAAATCCACCCTTTCCATCCACCTTACAGAAACAGAATTTAATGATCTCAGCTGGGGCCTAATGAGCCAGTGTCCACATCAAAAAACTGCGCTGTGTTTGACATGTTTGACAGTGTGTGAGAGGAAAAATAAAAGAAAAAAAATGTTGGAAGGCTAATTGAGCACCGCAGTTGAGCAATCCATGGAAGTCCTGTCCTCTAGCTAAAGGTTGCTATGCTTCGATGGAACTGGAGACAGACTCTACCATGAGAATGTCACTCTTCTCCATGGAAAAAATATGACTTTAAACATAACAAAAACTGGGAATAATTGGGAGGCATGATGTTAGTTGCAGAAACTGCTGTCAAAGACAAGCATGCAACCGACTGATTTTGATTTAAGGTACCAGGTGCTTAATGTTCTATTTTAGAACTGGGGCAGTAGGACAGTGGTGTGTGGGGCCCCTGTTGTACCACAGACCAGTCCCGTGAGGCCAGGTCATCATGCCCCATTTCTGGGATGACCAGGGGCTCCCAACACAGGAAGCATCTCACTCCGATCCAAGTGATGACAGAGAAAGACATCAGGAGGATGTAAAAGAATGGCCACCACCTACAGAGAGAATGGGAAAAATAAGATTCTGATTCAGCCTCAGGCAATGTATCCCATATTGGGGCCACTGGGAAATGACTGAGGCCAGGACTGGACACAAATGTAACAGAAACATTTATTTGCATTGACCCAATCAGATCTAGATGTGATGATTAACCTGCCAGCTGCTTGCTGTCTGGTTAATTAACAGTTCTTAGTTTCAGTTTTGTTTAATCTTAAAAATGGAAAAATACTAACGAGCCTCACAGAGTTCTTTTAAGTTTTACTAAAATCATGCTTGTACATCACTTATGTAGATTAACTGAAATCATGGTTGCAAATCTAACACGTGTAGCCTTTTTATGGAATCTTTGTGAACACATGATTGAAATCACCTGAGAGTATAAGGAGTTCTGGAGGTGGTTTAGTCAACAGCCTAAGCGTGTGAGAATAGGCCCTTTGCCACCAGCACCCTATCTAAAGGTTGTTATGGCATCTGAAACACTTTATTCATAAAATGGTTCCTATGGTGTAAGGTATCTAAGGTCTTTGTTGGAATTCAAGCATCTCCAAGGAAGGTGGCCTATTTCTACCTACTAAAACATTGTTGGAAATTACTTCAGTAAATTCAGGAAATGTGGGGGAAAGACACTAGATTTGGAATTATAACTAAACTCTAAGACTAGTTAGCTGTGTGACTTTGGTCAAGTAACTTCACTATCAAAAATAAAGTGGATGTAGCTACATAGTAGGTAGCCCTTTCTTGCTTTTATGCATAGCATATTTTTTCTTAACTTTGAAGTGCTTCTCTGGTAATTCCCCTCAGCCCTCAAGCCACGCCTCCCACTCTTTTCCATTTAGCAGGTCTAAAGTTGACTGAGTCATTCTATGACAGCAATTAAACCCACAAAGACCTCTTCTTTGGTCATAAGCCTCTGGGATTCTCTACCTCCGCAATGTACATATCCCCACAGTCATTCACATCATCCAAAGTCTAGGAGACCCAGGCAGTGGGCAGTGGAGAGGTCTAGCCACTGGTATTGCTGCTGATAATCTAGTTGTATATATATATATATATACTTTACATATACACATATCATGTAATCATCGAAAATATACAATCAACAGTTCCCAGTATCATCAAATAGCTGTGCATTTATCATCACTATCAACTTTTTTTTTCTTTTTTTTGTGAAAAATAACATCTTTACAAAAAAGCAATCAATTCCAAAGCACATCATAGCAATTAGTGTTAGAACAGATTTCAGTTTGGTATGGGTTACAATTCTACAATTTCAGGTTTTTGCTTCTAACCACTCTAAGATACCGGAGACTAAAAAAATATCAATGAAATGATTCAGCACTTATCCCCATTTGTTAAACCCAATCTTTTCTGTATAACTCCACCATCACCTTGATCTTCCTCCCACTCTTTAGAGGCATTTGGGTTATGCCCATTTTAACTTGTTCATGTTAGAAAAGGCTGTCGATATTATAGGATAGGGGGATGGAATTAGTTGATGGTTTGGAGAGGCTGGTCCCTCTGCATTTCAGGACTTATCTGGTCCAGGGACCCATCTGGATGTTGTACGTTTCTGGAAAGTTCACGGAACATTTGTAGAATCTTATATAACACCCTAGGTGTTCTTTTCAAATGGCAGGGATGGTTTTGGTTGGGGTTTGGCAAAATGTGGTAGACAGTAAAAGTCTAACTGAGGCTTGCATAAGAGTGACCTACAGAGTAGCTTCTTGATTCTATTTGAAATCTCTCAGCTACTGATACCTTATTTGTTATACTTCTTTTCCCCCTTTTGGACAGGATAGCATTATTGATCCTACGGGGCCAGGGTCAGGCTCATTCCTGGGAGTCAACTCCAGTACCACCAGAGAGACTTTCACCCCTGGATATAATGTCCCATGTAGGGCATGATTTCACTTGCAGGGTTGGGCTTAGAGAAAGTGAGGCCACATCTGAGCAACAAAAGTGGTCCTCTGGAAGTAACTCTTAGGCATACCTTAAGGTAGGTTAAGCTACTCTGCCACAAACATAAGCTTCACAACAGCAAGTCTCAAAATCAAGGGCTTAGCCTATTAATTTGGGTGTCCCTAATGTTTAACACAGAATCAGGGGTTTCCCTGGGGGGGTAAAGTCTAATAATTTTGTATTTTTTCTCATCCCTCAAGGGACTTTGCCAATAGTTTTTATTATTTGCTTAATATACTCTGGAATTTATCCAGGCATTGAATTAAGCTATTCAGGATTAAAGGCCCTCATTCGTATTCTGGGCTCCCTGTGTTTTGATTGTTTAAATGATCTATCCAGACAGGTTGAGTTAGGTTATGTGCCACATTAAATTTAGATTCTGGACAAATAAACCTTTCTTCCTTTTAGGCTCAATGAGTGGAAGAGGTTCTAGAATACAGACAATGTCTTCCTTAACTCCTGTATTCTGAATTTCCTTAATCCCGGCCTGATTGACTTCATTCTTATCTATAAATGCCAGGTTATACATATATAAAACAGCCTCTCAAACTCCAGAAATAACAAATACTGCTCTGGTCTAAATGTGACTGCTATAAGACTTTATAATTTAGGCCTCTGTTTTCTTATAAGAATTTTCTAAATGAGACCATACAATAATTGTTCTCTCATTTCTGGCTTATTCTGCCTCACCAAATATCCTACAGGTTCATTCACAATATTGCATGGCTCACAACTTCATTCCTTTTTGTATCAGCACAATATTTGATCATATGTATACATCATTGTTTACCAATCTACCTCTCAATCAGTGTATTCTTCAGCTACCTCCATTCATTGGACATCATGTATAATGTCCAAAGTCAACAGACCATCAACACTCTCAATTTTAGATAATTTCATTCTCCCCAAGAGAAATATAACCAATAAATACATACTCATCAAGTAGAAAATCCAAACCTCCCCTTAACTCGTGTTCCTCCCAGCATTATTTACCCCTGGTGTTGTTATAGTACTGTTGATGTTTTCCTGGGTAATATAGCCTATAGCATGCAATAGAAGTTTTCCCCTTATACCCTGACCTTATACACTCTTTGTACAAGATCCATACCTTTGAAGTAGTTCATGCAAGAATTTATTTATATTTGTAGTGTTCATCAGTGGAACACATGGATCTACACCACCCCTTTCAATCCTTTTTACCTTCAATATGGTAATATTACTTATAGATCACTGGTGAACCACCTTCACTTCTATCTATTCCCTTACATTTACATTCAACCTCATTAGCTAACCGTTTACCCATCTCTAGCTTCCATCTATCTCTAAGTTCCCTATATTCTGTATTACAAACCTCTGATTTTACCTCTACCATGATCATAAAAGTGGAATCATACATATCTATCCTTTTGTATCTGGCTTATTTCACTCTGCATTATGTCCTCAAGGCTCATCCATTCTTGTCATGTGCTTCAGGATATCATTTCATCTTACTGCTGCATAATATTCCATCCTATGTATATACCACATGTTGTTAATCTACTCGTCTGTTGATGGACACTTGGATTGTCTATTTTTGGTGATTGCAAATAATGCTGCTATGAGCATCAGTGTTCAAATGTCTGTTTGTTTCACTGCTTTCAGCTTTTCTGGGTATATACCACGTAGTGGTATTGCCAGGTCATAGGGCAACTTGTATTTAGTTTCCTAAGGAACCACCAAACCGTCTTTCATAGCAACCATACCATTATACATTCCCACCAGCAGTGCATTTAAGTGTCCCAATTTCTCCATATCCTCTCCATCATTTGTAGTTTTCTGTGTCTTTAATAGCAGCCATTCTTATAGGTGTGAGGTGGTATCTCATTGTAGTCTTGATCTGCATTTCCCTTAGAGCTAATGAAAAGGGGCTTCTCTTCATGTGCTTTTTATCCATCTGCATTTGCTCTTTAGAAAAATGCCTATTCACATGTTTAGCCCATTTTTTCTTTTACTATTGAGTTGCATGATTTCTTTATGTATCCAGGATATCAAACCTTTATCCGATATGTTATTTCCAAATATTTTCTCCCATTGAATTGGCTGCTTCTTCACCTTTTTGACAAAGTCTTTTGAGGCACAAAAGCATTTGATTATGAGGAGTTCCCATTTATCTATTTTTTCTTTCAGTGCTTGTGCTTTGGGTATAAAGTAGGAAGGTACCTCCTATTACTAGGTCTTGAAGATGTTTCTCTACATTTTTTTTAGGAGCTTTATGGAACTGGTTCTTATATTTAGGTGTTTGATCCACTTTGAGTTAATTATATAGGGTGTAAGGTAAAGGTCCTCTTTCATTCTTTTGGCTATTGATATCCAGTTCTCCCTTGTCCAGTTATTTAAAAGACTATTTTGTCCTAGTTCAGTGGATTTGGGTGCCTTGTCAAATATCAGTAGACCATAGATTTGGTGGGGTATTTCTGCTCTCTTGATTCAATTTCATTGGTCAATACTTCTATCTTTTTCCAGTACCATGCCGTTTTGACCACTGTGGCTTTATTATAAGTTTTAAAATTAGGAAGTGTTAATCTTCCCACTCCATTCTTCTTTTTAAGGAAGCTTTTAGCTATTCGGGGACTCTTTCCCTCCAGATGAATTTGGTAACCAGCTTTTCAATGTCTTCAAAGTAGGTTGTTGGAATTTTGACTGATACTGCATTGAATCTGCATTTAGATCACTTTGGGTAAAATTGATATGTTAACTATATTTAACCTTCCTATCCTTTAGTAGGGTATGTCTTTCTACCTATTTAGATCTTCTTTGATTTCATTTAGCAATGTTATATAGTTTTCTGTGTATAAGTCTTTTACATCCCTAGTTAAGTTCATTCCTAGATACTTGATTCTTTTAAGTTGCTATTTGGAATGCATTTTTTTCCTTAATTGACTCCTCAGTTAGGTCATCACTTGTGTATAGAAACATTACTGATTTTTGCACATTAATTTTATATCCCACCACCTTGCTGAATTTATTGGCTCAAGTAACTTTGTTGTAATTTCTTAGGATTTTCCAAGTATAGTATCTTCCTTTCCAATTTGTATGCTTTTTACTTCTTTTTCCTGCCTGATTGCTCTAGCTAGAACTCCTAGTACAATGTTGAATAATAGCAGTAATAAAGGACATCCTTGTCTCATTCCCAATCTTAAGAGAAAAGTTCTCAGTCTCTCCATTGAATACGATGCTGGCTATGGGCTTGTCATATACACCCTTTATCATATTAAGGAAGTTACCTTTGATTCCTACCTTTTGGAGTATTTTCTTTTTATCAGAAAAAGGATGTTGAATTTTGTCGAATCCTTTTCCATCATCAATCAAGATGATTATGTAATTTTTCCCTTTTGTTTTGTTAACATGCTATTAACACATTAATTGATTTTCTTGCATTGAACTATCCTTGCATTCCTGATATAAACCACTTGGTTGTCATGGATAATTCTTTTAATTTGTCTTTTGGATTGGATTTGCTAGTATTTTGCTGAGAATTTTTATATCTATGCTCATTAGGGAGATTGGCCTGTAGTTTTCTTTCTAATAGCATCTTCACCTGGTTTTGGTGTTAAAGTGACATTAGCTTCAGAAAATGAGTTAGCTTTTTCCTCAATTTTTTGCAAAAGTTTAAACAGGATTGGTGTTGGTTCTTTTTGGGATGTTTAATAAAATTTCCCTATGAAGCCATCTGACTCTAGGCTTTTCTTTGTAGGAAGATTTTTGTTGACTGATTCATTCTTATTACTTGTGATTGGTTGTTGAAATCTTCTATTTCTCCTTGAGTCAGTGTAACTTGCTTGTATGTTTCCAGAAATTTGTCCATTTCATCTAAGTTGTCTAGTTTGTCAGCATATAGTTGTTCATAGTATCCTTTTATGACTTGTTTTTATTTCTTCATAGACTGTGGGAATGACCACCCCCCCCCCCCATTTCTGATTTTTATTTGTATCCTCTCTCTTTTTTTTTCTTCATCAGCCTTGTTAGTGGTCCATGAATTTTATTGATTTTCTCAAAGAACCAATTTTTTATTTTGTTGATTTTTTCTATAGTTCTTTTGTTCTCCCATTCATTTAACTCCACTTTAATCTTTGCTATTTCTCTTATTCTGTGTTCTTTGGTGTTAGTTTACTGTTCTTTCTCATGTTCCTCCAGGTGAGTAGTTAAGTCCTTGATTTTTGCTCTTTCTTCTTTAATATAGACATTAAGGACAAAAAAATTTCCCTCTCAGCACAGCCTTTGCCGTATCCCATAAGTTCTGATATGTGTATTCTCACTTTCATTTGTCTCCAGATAGCTACCAATTTCTCTAGCAATTTCTTCTTTGGCCCACTGGTTGTTTAAAGGTGTGTTATTTAATCTCCATATATTTTTGAAAGTTCTCGTTTTATGGTAGTTATTGATTTCCAAGTTCATTCCATAATTTCAATGTTTTTAAATTTCTAGCAAACTGTTTTGTGTCCCAGCATTTGATCTATCCTGGAGAATGTTCCGTGATCATTAGAGAAGAATGTGTATCTTGGTGTTTGGGGATGTAATGACCTATATATATATATATCTGTTAAGCCTAATTCATTTATCAGATTGTTTAAGTTCCCTACTTCCTTGCTGATCCTCTGTCTGGTTTTTCTGTCAACAGAGGAGAATGATGAAGTCTTCTACTATTATTGTTGAAATGTTTGTCACTCCCTTCAGTTTTGCCAATGTTGTCTCATGTACTTTGGAGTTCCTTGAATGGGAGCATAAACATTATCATTGTTATTTCTTCTTGGTGAATGGTTCTTTTTATTAATATATAGTGTCCTTCTTTGTCTCTTATGATTTAAAGTCTATTTTGTCTGATATTAGTGTAGCTACTTCTACTTTCTTTTGATTACAACATGTGTGGGACATCTCTTTCTATCCTTTCACTCTCAATCTATTTGTATCCTTGTGTCTAAGGTGAGTTTCTTGTAAGCAGCATATAGCTGGATTATATTTCTTAATCTGTTCTGCCAACCTGTATCTTTTAATTGGTATATTTAGTCCATTTAACATTCAAAGTTATTACTATAAATGTATTTCTTGAATCCACCATCTTATCTTTTGGACTTTGTCAGATCTGTATATTCTTTTCCCCCTTTCTCTTTGTATTCTTTAAGTTACCCTTCCTGGTCCTCTTCAATTCTGTGCCTTCCTCCAGATCTCCCTCTCTAGTCTTTTTTTTTTTTTTTTTTTTTTTTCAGTCAGCAGAACTCCGTTTTGTATTTCTTGTAGGGTTGGTCTCTTTTTGAAAAGTTCTTTCAGAATTTGTTTGTCTGTGAAAATTTTAATCTCTCCCTCAGTTTTGAAGGAGAGTTTGGCTAGGTACAGAATTCTTGGCTGGAAATTTTTCTCTTTCTGTATCTTAAATATATTGTATCACCGCCTTCTCATCTCCATAGTGCCAGTAGAGTAGTACAAACTCAAGCCTTATGTGGTTTCCCTTGTATGTAGTAGATTGTTTCTCTCTTGCTGCTGTCAGGATTCCCTGCTTCTCTTCAACATTTGACAGACTGATTAGTATGTGTCTTGAAGAAGGTCTATTTGAACTTACTGTGTTTGGAGTTCATTGGGATCTTTGATTTACATATTTATGTCCTTTATAAGGGTTGGGAAGTTTTCCCCCATTATATTCTCAAGTAATCTTCCTAGCCCTTTACTCTTCTCTTTTCCTTCTGGGACACTGATGATTCTTATATTTGTGTGCTTTATTTTGCCCATCATTTCCCTGAGATCCAATTCAAATTTTTCCACCTTTTTTTGCCACTTACTCTTTTGTGTGTCTGAAATCAGTTGTCCTGTTCTCTAGTTCACTTATTTTTCTTCTGCCTCTTCAAATCCACTGTTTTGTGTTTCTAGTACATTTTTATTTGATCTACAGCATCTTTAATCTCTGTGACATCTGCTATTTTTCTATTTATTCTTTCAAATTCACCTTTATACTCTTCTAGTGTCTTCTTGATCTCCTTTATGTCATTAGCCATCCCATTGATTTTGTTTAGTAGAGTTATAGAACATCTTTGATTAGTTGTTCTAAAATCTGTGTCTCCTCTGGTGTTTTAATTTGGTCATTAGGCTGGGCTCTATCTGTCTGTATCTTGATATGCTTAGTGATCTTCTGATGCTTTTGAGGCATGTAAATGTCTTAACAGGGTTATTTTGGAAATTGATTTCCTCCAGTAATCTAAAGCTTTGTATTTTCAGGATGGATGTGGAGCAGGACATGAGGTATGGGGCAGGGCACAACAGTGCAGTGATGGGTTATGGGTTGGGGACACTATTGTTGTGTGTGTCTGTGAGCATGGAATGTAGGGCATGGGGTTGCGCAAGTGCAGTGCAGGGGCTGGGTGGGTGAAATGCAGCTCAGGCAGGCCTTGGAAGGCAGGAGCAGGGCGCAGCATGGGGGGCACAGAGGTAGGGCATAGCAGGAAACAGATGGGGGCCTCTACAGATGCATGGGGACTGGTGTGCAGGGAGGATGTGGAAGGGTGCATGGAGCATGGTGATTGTGGGTATCAGGATTGTGGGTATGGGGTACAGAGATTAGGGCGCAGGGAGGGCAGGACATAAGTGTGTCCCTGAACAGAAGGAGGGGTCCAGAGGGCCAAGATGTGGATGTGCGAGAGTGTAGGGCTGGAGCACAGGTCATGGGGGTTGTGGGACATGGGTCAGGGGTGGGTGATGTCAGGTGGGTGGGGCCCAGGCATGGGTACGCAGGTATGGTGGGGGTTGAGGCAGGGGTCGCCGCATGTGCAGGGCAGGGGCTATGTAGCACAGATGTGCATTTGAGCACCTGCAAGTGTGGGAGCAGGGTGCTTGTGCTGGAGGATGGGGCAAGGGTGTGCATGTGTACAGGGCAGTAGGTTGAGGTGCAGGGATCAAGAGGTCAGTGCACAGATACATGGGCACCCAATGGGGAGGATGTGGCTGTGCTCATGTGCAGGTCTGTGTCCATGGCCCTGGTGTGCATGGGTCTGGGGTTGGGGCCCTGGTGTGCACGGGTCTGGGGAGTGGGGCGTTGGTGTATGTATGCAAAGAGCTTGGGGTCAGTGGAACAGGGTTTTGCCTACACGGACTGGGGGGCAGATGTGGCCTGGATGTACAGTTCAGCACTTGCCCAGAGCTGGGGGGTGTGGCAGGATGTATGCGTGTGTTTGCATAGATCAGGGGGTGCCAGACACTGACGTACATGTGTGCAGAGCTCAAGGGAGCAGGTGGGGTTTTGCGACTGTATTTGCTGGGGGTGGATGTGGCCTGGGCATGAAGATGAGTGCCCAAAGCCCAGATGTGCAGGCAACCACTTGCAAGGTGCAGGGAGGGGGAGATGGAGGATCAGTGGCCTGGGTGTGAGTGCACGGGTCTTAGGAGGGGCAGGGCGAGACTGTGGGCTTGTGCAAGAGAGGCAATTCAAGCTAGAGCAGGATATCTCATTGCATGGGTGGAGCATGGCGCACAATCGGGGAGGTGGGCGATGGGTTCAGGTGCATGGTGTTTAGGGGGAGTTGTGGGGCAGAGGCTGTGTGGAGGGTAGCACATTCAACGAACGCAGCTTGGCTTCCTTCCTTGTCCCCATCTTCCTGTCTGTGAATTCCTTCGGTTTCCAGGCTTTCATTTGGAAAGGGGTGCATTAGGCTGTTTCTACTAGCTGGATGGTCTCTGGTTCTCTGCATCTCGATTCTTCAGCTTTTGCAACCAGGGCCTTCCTATGTTGTGTAGAAGACCCTCCCAGGTCACTTATACCCTGAAATTGCTATGCAAATTGCATACCCATCACTTATCTAGCTGTTCCTTGGAGCAGGGGTGAACTGAACCTATCGTATTCTGCCATCTTCCCAGAACTGACTATCCAGTTTTGAACTTAGAGACAGAGGATAGCACTGCCAATAGACAGCACACAAGTACTTTCTTTCATTAACTGAAGATGTAGGGACCTCTCATGCAAAGAGCAAAATCAAAGAGAATCACATATATATATAAAATATGCCTCATGGTCCTGAGCTCAAAGAATCACAATGCTACATAGTTTTGTTACTCAGATTCTCTCTTATAGCTGATGTCATATTGCTGTATTGTCTTGTACCATTATTTGTAGACTAAAAGAAAATGGTTGCTACCCAGGAGAAAAGGATCAGTACAGAAAGCACTTGACACTATTGAATGTTACCTTCAATCATGTTAAATGGGAGTGAGTGATATAACTCATTGAAGATGAGTTCTCCTTTCCTTTTGTTTTCATCTTATGTGAATGTACTTAGACTTGCAGTAAAGTATGTTCACACTTCTACACAAAACATATTTCACACCCATTATAATGAACTCCACTGCGCATTCACCTTCTTTTGTTAAGCTGGAATTGGACTAGGATGAGAACTTTCCTAAAGATCAATCAATAAATTAGTTGTCTAATGATGGCCAAGCTGGATCATTTGCCAATCCTTGGATACAGTTTCCTGACCTTTCCATGTACTACTGTCTTCTAAAACTCCATCCCACAGTATTGCTTGGCTGTATGTCAGACATCATTTATGTCATTTCAGGCCCCCATTTCTTCCAGAATCCATCTTCCCCCTCATTTAGTATACCATAAATTTCCTCCAATATATGTGCTCATTACACCATTTGTTTAATCCTGCTTACATGTCTTATCTTCCTCTCTATACTTTTTATACACCCTATGTACATATGAACATGTACTCATAAACATACACACAACTGAGTTCCCAAAGAACAGCAGATCAACCTTTGTGTTTCTATTATCAGCATTTGGTACAGTGCCTGGCCAACAGGCAGCATTTGGTACAGTGCCTGGCCAACAGTTTTACTCCTTCCAAACTGAAGGAGTAAAAACATACACTTTTATATCTCTTATGTGTGTGGGTGAGTAAGTGTGCTCTGTATAAGAAAGAAAAAATTAACCTAACCAAAATTTAGGTTATTTAGTTTCTCATTGTTTTTTGCATGGGGGGCCACATTTTTTGTTGGGTTTGGTAGGGTTGAGAAGAATGAATGTGATTGTTAAAAAAAGAAAAGAGAGAGAGAGAGAGAGAAAGGGAAGAGTGATATAATCTCTTACCACTGTCATAAAACCTTGCAAGAGGGAATGGAGATTTGTGCTATACACGGTAACCGCTTCATGGGCTGGACGGAGAATAAAGCCCTTGGATCATTTGTCACGCTGAATTTTCATTGTACTGAATGTGCTATAACTAGATCAGCAAATTTCCACTATAGGCTTCTTGTCTGAAACAAAGGCACAGCTCTGTTATATAGAACTTTACTCATAATAGCTTTTGCTTTCTTGGAATTTTGAAAGTATAAGAGGACGTATTGTTCTCCCCGGTGCCAACTCGACACTGGATTCTTGAGGATAAGAGGGGCAGCTTTCTATTTCATGTTCTTGATCATCCAATGGATACTTGCTCATCTATTGTCCCAACTGTGTCCCTTTAGCAAAAAAGCTATCTTGAGAAACAAGACCTGGAAGCACTGCCTGTGGGGTTGTCTATGGCTTTGTCCTCCCTTCACTGAATACCGTGGGTCTCACCTCAAATAGATGCAAGATGAAAAGAGCAGAGGGTGCAGACACTCAGGCAAAGGAGACAGCCCCATGACAAATGTTGTGTGGTGTTCACTTGCTAGCAAAGATTCATTAATCAGAGCTGGAATCCTGGCTGTTGATATGATTACCCAGAACAGGCTTCTTAACTCACAACGCCTTCCTAATCTGTTCAGTGATAACTATTACCCACACTTCCCTTTGAGAAAGAACAGAGTCTTTCCTTCTATGAGAGATGGGACTTTAAATGGCAAATTACTCCTCAAAGGGATCCAGAATTTTAAATTCACAATGAAATATGGGAACAGAATGGGGTTAGGAGTTCAGCAGGGTAGTGACTGTATGGAAGGACTTCTAAAGAGACAAAGAAAAGAAATAGGGAAGATCGGGAATAAAGTCCAGGTTTAGCAAGAACTGCAGAAATATTTCACTCTGGTTTTCTCCAACTATAAGCAACTGTTCCTTAACAAAAGTAATGCCTGCTGAGACAACTTAGAGCTTAGCAAACTATAGCTCTATCTTCTCTAAAATTGGCCGCTGTTACATAAAGCTTAGTATTGTCTGGGCATGTGTTCACAACTTTTTTTTCATACTGGAAGATGATGGAGAGTTTATTTCTATTATTAAAGTCTTCTCCAGTCCTCTTACATGTTTACCTGTGAGTTGGGAGATGATTTTCTATGCACATCTTATAGTTTAGGCACTGACAACTTTATCCCAGGCTATTTTTTTGAGAATGTTTACATAGCAAAACCTTGGAGGATAGAGATAGTGTCTCCCTCTGAGATAGAAGGTAGATTTGTTTGTTGTATAATATATAGTATAATAGAGAAAATGTCTGTCTCCAAGGCAATGGTTGAGCAGGTTTGTTTATAGCCCCCCTGTAGAAGATTGGAGTTCCCTAAGCTCAAGTTTCCTTTCCTATAATGCAACCCAGTGCACATTCAGAGGTCACCTTGCCCCTGTGGGATCTAGGACTCAGGGAACCAGCATAAATGATGGTACTCAAGACCACTATTATTGTTGTAAGCAATAAATTGTCCTTTCTCTCTGGCCCAAGAGTCTTGTATCTTTTGCCAGCATACACGAAACTATGGTAGGCCAACTTCCTAGCTTGCAAATAGGATAAAATCTCAGATCCTTCACAGTATTGACACTGTATGCTTAAGCCCCAGGCATCTGGCCATCTTCCCTCCTTAATCAACCATTGACTGAGCTTGTGCCCCCTCCCTCACCTTGCTGCTCATTCACATGTCATACCAGCTGTAGAGGGCCAGTTCCATAGTTCATGATCATTAAGTTCATAGTTGGGTAGTCAAGACCAGCAGACATGACTCAGATGCAAAACCAGCAGCATTGGCATCCCCTGGGAATTTGCCAGAAATATAAAATCTCAGACCCCAACCCAGACCTAAGAACCAATATCTGCATTTTAACAAGATCTCCAAGTGCTTCATGTGTACATTAAAGGTTGATAAGTGCTGAATTAGAAAACAGTAAGATGAACAATACCTGCCTCACTGAGCTGTCAGTGTCACCTGGGTTGTCTGGAAAAGCCATAAGCATATTGACCTTTTTAAGCCTCTAAGGAAAGACAGAAATCGGGGGATTAGGGAGTGAGTAGGGCCACTCTGAAAAGCAGGAATACTTAAGAAAAGACACAAGAGAACGCTCGAATCTCAACATTACAGGCAGGACTCCTTAGATTGATCTACCCAAATTGGAAATAAACCAAAGCTCCCCTAACCCCTTAAAGTCCCCCAGGGCCATGCAGCCTTTCTAGGAGACAGAGACTAGGACATGGAAGTCTTCAAAAAAAAGAAGAGGAATTTAAGCTTCTGTGACTCAGGAGAGCTCCCTTCAAGGAGGATGAAGTTGTAGTTCATGATAGAAAAACATAGTTCTAGGGGAGGACAGGTGCTGAAATGCTCTTTCCCTATTTTATCTGATTTGTTTGCCTGTTCCATTTCTGCCAGTAGCCTAACAATTTTACTTCCTTTTCATACTTTAGATAAAAAGCATTTAAAGAGTTAAGCTATCCTAACAGAGTGCTGGGTACACTAAAGAGTTTAGGGAAGGAAGTCAGTGGAGGAAGGGAGAAGTCAGATATTTCAAGAAGCTGATAGTGACATGCAGCTCTGCATTGACATCTCATGGCTTTCCAGAACCTCTGGACTCCTAGTGCAGTAAAATCTCCGTGCTAGGAAACTTAAACCGCACATCACCCAGTCTCAATTTCTGACAGTAAGGGTTAGAAACTGTAAGAACCATCACGTCTGCTAGTCCTGATGCAAAAAACCACATCAGCACAAAGGCAAAGAACAATGGAGTAACTAAAAGATTTAGAGCCCCTAGAAGTTTTGAGACAAATAGATTTTCTTGTAAGAAAATTAAAATACAAATTGCAATGTCTGCTTAATATCCTTTGGAGAATCCTAATGCTGTAAACATGATATTTACTCTTAGATGTGTGCGTAGGTTTATAATTGTGTTAATATGCTGGAGGGCAGTTCATCCTGCTTGTTAAATCTCCGCCTGTATTTTACAGCTTTACAAATGTCAGGCTGCTAGACTATAACTCTCCTGTTGAGGACCTCATTACCTCTTAAGCATTCATATCTGCCACATAAAAGATGCAGGTGAGATGTGGATTCAGCAATTAACCCATACATCTTTTATCTGTCTGGTTGGCCTGACCTATTTTTTTAAGCAACTGTTGTATTTTCCTGGACGCCTTTTTCATTGTGCCACTATTTCCCTTTATATGTTCAATTTGGTGAATGGAGTTGTCAGTCAGAAGATTTATTTTCCTTGGTAAATGGTCCAGGTGGGACCACTTCTTTAAAAAAGGAATCCAGGTAAAGTCCCAAAATTCTAAGAAATTTCGTAGCCTTTTCAGCAACAGGAAGTCTCCAAGTTCCTTGACTTGGTCCAGGAAAAATTCCTCCAGGCTGCCCTCACCCCTGCCACTAGGAGGCCACTTGGGAGTGAAAGCCCTGCCATGTGGGTCCACCCAGCAGGAGCACCTCTCAGAGCAATGCTCTTGCTCAAGGTCTTACTTTACCTTTGTCCTTTCTTCTCAGAACCTGCTCTGATCTTGGGAATGAGTGTTAATAATCAATACTTTTGGGAGTTGGGAAGATTGACAATGGTTCAGAAACTGTGCCTACCTTTCTTCTACCATATAGAAGATTCATTTAATCCTTATTATTACCCCAGTAAGTAGTATATGTCTTCCCTGCATTTCAAATGTGGAAACTGGGGTTCAGAGAAGCTAAGCAACTTGCCCAAGCTTGCCTAGTATCCTTTGGAGAGGAATTGGAGCATCAAAGCCAAGGCTTCTTCCATTAAAGCCTTTGGAGATGACCTGACATCTCTCAGAGCATTTTGGGTGGTGACCTAGCAATTTTTTTCATGATTACTTTCTCCTCAGGAGTCTGGAATTACCCTGAAGGAGTGGAATTAATGACACTGATGGGTGACATTTTTTTTTTTCACAAGGAAGGGCCTGCTACTTACTCCCCAAAGTATTAACACAAAATAGCAATCAAATCCTCCCATTTATTTCCATGCTGAGGGTGATGGGGAAGGTGGGCTGCCTTCCAGGTACCTGATAAATATGTAACTCTTGACTCAATTTACATTTCTAAGAGGAATCAGCTAAGTACACTCCTGCACTCAGCCTGAATGTGAATAGTTTAATTCCCAAGGGAGCACTTACAAGAATCTTACAAACAACCCCCAAAGAAATTAGAAGGTAAGTGCCATTTTTATGACAACTCTCATGTCCCCAGGATAAAATCTATAATGTCTTGCATCTATTAAAGCAATTTATTACCAGCTTGCTTCACTTACCCAAGTTCTTTAGATATTTGAAGGACAAATTTCATTCACTTTACCAAAAATGTTTTATCTGAGCAAAAATTCTTTTTCCTCTGAAGAGTGTGGTTAGACAGGTAAGGCAATCATCTGAACTTGAAAAGTACTGAAAATCCCTGCCTAATTTTACAAATACTTTTAAAAATTGCTAACATTTACTATAAGCTGGGTTGCAGACCAAATGATCACTGAAGATATCCTATATGCTGAAATAAAATAATAATAATGCCTTCGAGTTGTATAGCATGTCAAAGCATTGCTAATATTGTAACAATCATTTATTGAATTCTAAGCCTCTTGACAAAGGTTACTTCATTTAATCTTTGCAATCATCTTGATAAAATGGTGTCATTAGCCACATTTTAGAACTGATGGAGCTGGTCACATGGCTCATGAGGGGGGCAAGACAAGGTTTTGAAGTAAGTCCATCTCATTCCCAAGACCATACTTTTAACCCTCATCAAATACAAGTCTTTCATTTGTAATATGCTGCTCTATTTTCTTCTCAGAACAGGCCAGTGAAATATGTGGAA
This sequence comes from Tamandua tetradactyla, assembly GCF_023851605.1. Lineage (NCBI taxonomy): Eukaryota > Metazoa > Chordata > Mammalia > Pilosa > Myrmecophagidae > Tamandua > Tamandua tetradactyla. The sequence continues at coordinate 40,823,822 of NC_135344.1, forward strand.
GCAGATTATTGTCCTCATCCAGCAAATATGAAAGTTGGGCACAAAATAATTGCCCTTGATAGTGTATCCAATTAATATGGTGCATCCAATTAATATGACAACAAGGTCAAATTCCCAAGGCTCCTTGCTCCAAGTCTGAGCCCCCTTCTCTGTAATGTGCCACCAACCTAAAATGTGATTCAGATTAAGCCATGCTCACTCTGTAGCCTGCCTCCAATAAAATACAGACCAGAAGTATGTTGAGGTCTACAGTTCAAACTATTAAAACAGTTACAGCTTTGACTCATGAGACATAAAGAGGATATCACACCAGACCACCTTTAATTGCCCACATACCTAGACCATCACCTACACAGTCGGGCTTAAAGGCAATGGTGTGCTGGTCAACTGGCTATCCAAAAACTGAAGCCCTTACGTGGATTTCACCATGGGTTTGCCAATTCCCATGGTATAAATACTCCACCACAGCAAACTTCAAACTAGCAACTTGAGTCAGTGAACCCAGTATGGGGAAGAGCTGTGCACATTATGTTCTTACAAGCCATGGGAAACCCGCTCCAGCACACCACTGCCAAGGGCACCAGACATAACCAACATTCTGAATCTGCTTTTCCAAGAAACATATTAGTGTGTCAGCCATTGCCGTCATCTTTACAAATGCAGATGTCCTGGGCAGACTGCAGAAAACAACCAGAGGCAACTAATTTCAGAGGTTTTACAGTATTAGTCTTAAGGGCAGTATTTCCTTGCTGCCAGCTCCTCCATTTCAACAAATGGAGGGTATGGAGCTAGAAAAGCAGCCCTGATGTTGAGGGTAGGAGACACAGGACAGATGTCCTTTGCTTGAGTGCCCAGTCTGAAAAAGTAGACCTCAGGCATAGGCCCCAAACAGATGGCCTTAAGGATGGAAAAGGTAATTCATAAAGGGGAGAGAATTAAATAAACTTAAGTAACCAGTTCAAGCTCCTGGCCTGAGATGCACAGTGAGTCTGAGGTACAGCTTCCTCTGAGGTACAGCTTCATGTGTCAGGTTGACAGAGCAGCCCAGGGAGCAAAGACAGGATTTGTGGGAATTTGCTCCTGGTCTCTTCCAAACCAGCCATGCAGTTTAAATAATTTCTTTTAAGGTATATCCAGGCAGGCTAAATCTACTCGCAGGCGTGAGAACACCTAACAAAGGTCAAGTGACAAGTTCATCACCCCAGAAGGTACAGAACTCCACAAAGTAGTTCAACGTGACATTCCTAGTAGCCATGTAGCTCCTGTCTTATATCCTATCCCTGAGATTTTCCTGGCACGTGTCCCTCTCACTCGGCTCCACCATGCCAACCCATGCCACGGTCAGCAGCTTGGTATGCAGCAAGTGAACTGTTGCTACAATCTCCCCTGGGTTCTCCCGCCTCTCCAAACTCTGCCTTGCTCAACCCTGTGAGCAGACGAGCTGAGGCCCAGGACCCCATGTGGCCTCTTCAGCAGCCTCTTTACTCATCTGTTGAGAACATGGACTAGGGAAAGAGGGATGAAGACAGAGAGAAAAGAGAGGCAACAAGAGCAGGGGATAAACAACCCAGTGTGCTTTACTCCGTCTGTGTGTGGGATGCAGCCTCCCCTGACCCCTGAGGCGGAGCCAGGGTTGTAGTCATGTGTCTTCTTCCCTCACAGCCTGGATCTTTGAAAACTCCCTCCTTCCTCAAAGTCAATATTTCCAAAAGAAGTAAGGCCTAGAACCATCGTTTCCAGAGCAGATGGTCGCTAATTGCCACAAGTAAACAAACAAAGGCTGTGACAGATACTTCTTGTAGCTCTGAATATCACTCATTTTCAAGAACACCAGGGGCACCCATTCCCAATTAGCGAGGCTGGGCGCAGAGCGGAGGGGGCCATGCAGGTGGGGACCCACCCCCACCCTGCCGGCCGCAGCCCTGAAGGGAGGAACTTAGGAAGCCACTTAAACTTGTTGCTCTGTTTGCCCGTCTGTGAAGCAGTGGGTAATAAAATCCCCCTGCTTCCTGATTGGGTTTTATGGGAATTAACTAATTCATGATTGTAGAAAGCCTAATACAAAGCAACATGTAATTGAAAAGTTTAATCATTGAGGTAATAGTGCAATGATAGTAGGTTACAAATTAGTGCTAAATAGTACTTTCAAAATGCAGATATTACTGTTTTGATAGTTTCCCTCTTAATCTGCATTTTCAAATTAATAGTGCAATATAACTTCACTTTTATTCTGATTTTCATAAAATTGCTTAATTCTACAAAGTTGCTTTCTCCATTGTTTTAACTGTGACATTCCAACCAAGCAGAGAATTGCTGTAGATTCCAGTGGTAACTGGACATTTTAATTTAAAGATCTTATGCCATAGGGGTCTTTACACAAAACTAGATGGTCAAGGGTCTGCCTACTCCTTACACAGTTAAGGAATTCACCACTTTTTCATTTTTCCAAAGGAGATAGTGGAAAGTCTTCCCAATCACCATTTCTTAGCCCTTTGACCACCACACTGTTCCTTAAACCCCTATCTTGTCACTCCCTAGTTCTATACCATTGCACGAGCCACTCCCTCCACTTGGGATGCACTTTACCCACCTTCATGCCAATATTTCTATTCTTTTTCCAAAAGGTAAATTAAGCTTTCACTGATATCTCTAAGAAACCTTTCTAAAATCCTCCTATATTTTCAATTCCTTTTGTACCTCCAGGGGCCTTGATTATTAGGATTTAACACAATGTGTTGTTTTGGTCCATTACCTTTAGGTTCCCTCACTAGATACCTAACAGCTTAAGAACAGGACTCATCTTTTCTAATCTATGCATCTCTCCTTCCCAGTACGGTGAATGACACAAAGGAAGTGTTCGATAAATGCTTTGGTTGTGATTAATAAAGTACAGATTCCTATAAGTGCATTGCTGCATTAATTATAGCTTTGGGCCGTTATATATTTTCTCATTTCATAACTATTTTATCATTTAT